>NW_010189110.1:1903-12621 GCF_000695765.1 Mesitornis unicolor | reverse complement strand
ACCAGGGGTGTTCCCGGGCCGCTTCTGAAGGGGCGGGGCTGGGGAGAGCTCGGACGCCTCCAGCCGCGAGAGCACGGAGTGCCTTCCCCTTCGGCTTGGTGGCAGCTCTCGTCCGAGGTCCCGAGGCCTGCTCTGCTTTGGGTGCAGTCCCCTCCTGCACTGCTGATGGGCTTGAAAGCAGCGGCTCCAGTCATGGGCTGTGCTGGAGCAGGGATTTGGCCTCGCCTGTGACTCCTCAGGCAGAGCCAGGGGCCTCTTGAGCGATACAGAGGAAATTCTGGCTCCTTTCTGAAGTGCTCTCCAGAACTACAGAGTGATTTTATGGCAGGGTATTTATAGAACAGGGTTATCCAGCAATCAAGCAGAACTGAAGAGGGTTAAGCATGGAGTGCTCATGGTCCTTGGGCCCAGCTTGGCTGTAACTGAAGTGGCTTGACACATGAGTAGCGCTTCCTGTGCTGGCTCCTCCAAACAGTAGGAAGGATTCCCAAATGGCAAGAGCAATTCCTTCCACTGAAAGATGAGAAGCAAGAGAGCAGGTCATGCTGGGAGTGTTAGTAACAGCAACAGTGGTTCACTCAAAACTGATGAGAGGTCCTTCAATTCACAGCTCTAGTTCACAACTTTCTAGCTGGAGAGTGAAAATTAGAGGCATTCACAGCCCCAAGGAGTTTGAAGGAGTCACTTTTCTCTTTAGCAAGGCAAGTGAAGCTGCCGCCTGATGATTTAGTCTCCATTTTTCCTGCTGTTGCTATCCAAGTGCTACACAATTGTTTTCTGTCAGAAGACAACAGGTAGTAAAATGGCTTTTTATTTTTTCCCTCAAACCAGACTGGAAAGTGGTGTTTCAGGTATTATTTCATAGGTGGATTTGATGTCCCTCTCTCTGGTACAGGAATATGCAGCAGAGGGAAAGGAAGCAGTAACATAATTTGTAGCCATGTGTCTGCTGAAGCTCTGTATCTCCAACCCTTTGCCTGCTTAGATGTAAGCTGTTAGAAAAAACAGGCTCCCTGTTTGTACATGGATTTTCATGGAGCATGATGCACCCACATACTCAAACCACAGAACCACTCAACCTTTTCCTTCCAAAAAAGTCCACAGTCATATAGTTTTCACAGAGCAGAATGATGGGCAGAGAAGAGCTCTCACTAGGTGAGATCTCCCCCAGTTCTGCCTGAAAAGTTGAAAAAATTATCTCACTACTCCTTATGTGAGAAGGGTTCTTGTGGTAAAGGTTGTTATGTTCCCCATTTTTTCACTGGTCTCACTTCTCTGGACTGGGATGATCATGGAGGTGGTGGGGGGAAGGAAAAAGATTTCCCCTTGACCTGGAATTGGATCATAACTTTATCAGTATGTTACGGAGCGTTATGGTAACCATGCTGACTTGGTTTTGGTAGGGTAAGGGTGGTTGTTCTTAGCCAAGTAGCCAGGCTTTTTTCCAGTCCATGTTAAGCTGCTGCTGAAGGCAGCCCAGCCTATTGGAACAGGGATCTGTGATCTTGGACTTCGTAGCTGTTACCACAGTGCAAAGCTATCCCAGACAAGCCAGCCTGTGCACTTTGCACCTCTGCAAAGAAAATTGGGGTGTTTTGTCATTTACAATATTTCAACTGATACCCGCTTTCCTAAAACGTGCTCTGCACACAGAAGCACGTTAAGGTGGTACGAAGGCACTTAGGGTTGTGCTACTGTGAGAGAATTCAGAATTCACCTGGGCCGTGAGCAGTCGGATGGTTGGCACTCCCCACCCCCACCGCCCTCCCTCTGCACCGTGGGTCTGCGTGAAAATCAAGTAGGTGTTATTTGTATTAAAATATGAAAACAGTTGAAGAAGAGATAGGAAAGTAAAACCCAGCTGCAGGATCAGGCCTCTGTTCCTCTTTCTGATGACCCTAACGCAGGTTGTGTTGTGTCATGTGGTGGGGTGAGCTGGTGGTTTTTTGTTGTGCTTACTGGTTTTTCTGGGGCTTTGGTGTAGAAGCTGTTCCAGCAGAGGCTGTGTTACTGGGAGGCTGTGGGATGTGCTGTGGGTTGTGGAGTGGAGGGGAGGGCCCTGGTCAGCAAGGCCTGGTGGGGAGGGATTGTGGAGGAGCCCAGGAGACACCCGGAGCTGGGCTCCCAACCCTGCATGCTTGTGCTAGGCTGGGGATCAAGGCAAGAGTCTGGTGTCCTGAGTTGGGGGCTTGATCAAGAGCTCTTTTCATTTAAGAAATTCCTAGGTTTAGAAGAATAATTTTGGGTTTGATGCTTATCCTGGATGTGGAATTATAGCTGAGAGAATTTAACATGTGGCTTTATATTTAGCTGTCATTTAGCTTTAAAAGAAAGAATGTTCATGTCCTAAAAATCTGCTATTAAAATCTCGTGGTTTACATTACCATCTTAGTTGGGAAGGTCCTGCTTGCCCAGTAATTCCAGTGACCTTTTCCCCTATCTTCCTTCTGTGGACTCGTGTGGCCCCATAGCTCTTCAGGTGTGACTTCAATGGAGGAGGCTCAGGGAGTCGAGTTGAAAAAAGATCTATCAATAAGAGAGGAGGAAAAGTTCTAGCCACAGCAGGGAGGAAAAGCTTCTTTGTCTAGAATACTTGATGTGTATAGAAGACTCTGGGTTGCTAGAATATGTGTGTGTTGAAGGTTTTCATTCTAACAAGATAGTCAGGCTGAATGTTCTATTTTGTTTCGTGAAAAAACTTCTGTATGTCAAAGCCAAAGTGTTTTTTTCCTCCATTTAGGTGATCTTTGGTGTTTTTATCTACACAAGCTCTGTTATTTTCCCACAGTCTCTCAGAAATGAGTGTCCTTTCCAACAGCTACCGTATAATACAGCTACTTTTCTTTGAACTTGCTGATAGACATCACTTGTCTCTCACAACTGGTTCAGTTTTGTTGAATCTTATGTCTGGTAGATCTTTCAAGTCTTGAAGATATCTATTAATATTTTGGAGGTCATTACTAGGTATATTAGTATGTGAATAATGTAGGTACTTTTATACCTTGCAGTGCTAATTTCTTGACTTCAGCTGATGGGGGAAAAAAAGTTTAAACTGAACTGGAACTTTGTTCTGTGTGTTCCTGTGGTTTAGGGAGTTAAATAGGTAGCTTCTGCAACGAAGGCAGGGAGTGTGCGTTTATGTACGTGCTTGGATATGAGAAGGCCAGTTGGATCTCTACTACTCTAAGTAGTGCAAAATGGTAGTGGTATTTAGAAATTTGGAGGGGAGGACATAATTGGTCATGACGCTGACAGTCCTCGCAATGCTCTCGCCTCAGTGAAGGCTCTTTAATTGTACTTCTGGCAATTGTTGGACCTGGGAAGTAACCTCCGTCCCTGGCAGGCGCAGGACGTGGCCCTGGTGCCAGGAGCGGGTTCCTGAGCGGGGGCCAAGGGCAGGCGGGCACAAGGGGGCGGGCTCGGCTCTACGGGTGCGCGGGGCTGACCTTGGCCATGCCTGCCCGTGCTGCCGGAGCTGGCCGCGTTGCTGAGGCAGCCACAGAGGCATGTCACTCTGTGTCACTCTGTGTCACTCCGTGTCACTCCTTCCTGAGGAGAAGGGCTTGAGGCAGTCGGAGTCACAAAAGAGGCGCTTCCAAAGCAGCAGGCAGAAAAAAAAACCAAACAGGGAGGAACCTGAGAGAAAAGTGGGACCACAAAGGGCTTCCTTAGAGGAAATCATAATGAGTTTAATTTCCATGGAAAAACAGAGCTGGAGGAAGGGAAGGGATTGGTTCAGTAGCTGTAAGACACCAAGAAATGATGATTCACAGGAAAAGTTTTGCCTTCAAGAGGATTGAATAGCACAGTAATATTCATGGGATCTCCCTTAAATGATGGTGTTGTAATTTAATTGTGAAGTAAAATGGATTTACTTGTTGACATGAAGTGGAAGTAGTACCCGATTCTCTTACACGCAGCAGCACAGTCTCGGGAACTGTTTTCCAGCAACGGTTTTGTCATCTTTTCTAAAGCTTTTTCACTGATGAGAAAGAACCCTTTGGGAAAAGTTTGGGGGTGGAACTCATAGATTTATTTAGCATTAATGGAAGAAAAGAAGACACAAACAAAAACCCAAAGCCAACCAACAGAATTCCACAAGTGACAGCCATATAAACAAGTGTCACAAATGGGGGGTGATTCTGGTAAAAGCATCCACTTGTGTGTGCACCAAAACTTTCACCTGCACAAAAAATATCTGTTTGAAAATTTCTGGGAGCGAGTGCTGATATCATGACAACTGATACTGACAGTTGTGCTGTAGCTGTGTTTAGTGATCTGATGTCCCTGTAACTAACTAGATTTTAAGGAGGAAAGCCTGGGAGCCCTGTGGTGTTTTGTCTATTAGTGTTCAGCTGGGAGGCGGCAGGGCCCAGCCTTGTCCTTGGCTTATTAAGCTGATAACTGGGGCAGAGCCTGTAAAAGCGCTGCCTGGCCCACACATACCAGGACTCTGGTTTTAAGGGAAGGTTCCTGGTGTTGTATCTCACAGTAAATGCCAAAAGGCAGGTATGGCCAGCTTTCATAGAGCTCACCTCTGGCATATTTTTCATCGGGGATTGGATCGCTGGTATAATCTTATTGCATCACACAAATGTCAGGCTTGGTTTAGAGTATTGGCACGTAGCGTGGGCATCGCTCCCCTGTCCTTTTCCCCCGCCCCCGCTAGTTTTGATTAACTGGTATTTCAGAGGTTTTGCCATGAGTTGTCTGAAAAAAAATCAGTAAAGACCTTTTTTTAGAGCAATGCCAAATAAATACCTTGACGTCCATTGCTCTGTTCAGGTGATACCACCTGCAGTGCTGCTGCTTGCTGGTTCTCTTCCTGTTGTTGCTGGTACTGTGTTGCTGTCTACCCCCATGTTTCTGACACTGAGAATTAAACTGGATAGTTCACAAAATAAACTGGATGTTTGCCAAAGATGAGTGACAAACAAAGCCAAGGCCAGACCATGTGGCAGGAACACAGCCTTCAGGCATGGGATAGATACGTGGGTCGAGGGAGGGAGAAGAGAGAGATTAAGGGGCAAGGTTGGTTCAAGGAAGATTTTCCTGCTGGTGAGGACAGAGGCAAAGCCAGTGAAGGCCCCAGTGGGGCGCGAGGCTGGGAGCAATCGAGATGGACTTGTTGCTGCTTGCCCCAGCTGCAGCCTTGGGTGAGGAGTGGGAGTGTTTGTGCCTTTCCAGTGGGCACTGGGGATGGTGTGGGCGGCCTGGCCTCCCCTCCCTTCCCTGCAAAGGGAGCGGAGTCTGCTCTGTGCAAACCAGGCCCCGACTGTTTCCATTGCACAGGAGAAAGTTTGCTGTTATCTCTGTTCAGGTGATAAAGCTGAATGTAAACCTGTGCCGAGGCAGTTGGACGGAAAGCTGAGAACAACTCACAGAGCAGGCGGGGTGAGAGCAGGGATGGGAATATGTTACGCTTGGCCTGTTACTGCATATGCCTTTGTTTTCAGAATTAATACTTCAGCGTTGGTGTAGCTGCTGGGACTGAGGCATGGGGTCTTATAAGGACCCTTGAATCTCTGAAGAAGGGCAGGGTGTAGATATGTGGCTGCTGCTTAAAAGTAGAGCTGGTTAAGTAGCATTGAGGAAACTTAAAAGTGAAGTTCTACACCTGCTCTTACAAATAGTTTCAAGAAATTAAAATACTGAGTTGGAGATTGCAGCAGAGTTATGGGTAAAAAAGGAGCAAGCAGTGAGTGTTTAGAGAAGTTTCGAAGTTCTTGGAAATTTAAGGAATGTTAACACCTCTGTTTTATTTGAAAGCTCGTATTGCTCAGGGCACTGCTCTGTTCATCCAAAAGACTGTAACAGCGTCTGGGTGGAGGACTGTACAGCATGAGGTATCAAAGCATGAAGTTTGTGCCTAAAATGGCACATGTACCCTTCTAGTTCAGCCCGAAGATGAGCAGGGTGGGACTGGAAATGATGCAGTTATGAAAAGAGGTTTTGAGCATAAAATAATATTATTTGTAACAATTAGTGGAAATAGTTTTACTCTGAGTTCTCACTATCTCTCTCTCTCATCTTTCATAGCAGGCTTAGAGTGGCCTTGTAGATTTGGAAGAGAAGACTGTCTGGTTTTTTCACTGTCAGTTTAGATCACCGTGATGTAATTCTGTCGAACACATGAAGAGCCTTTTGCTTGGCCTAGTAGAGATTAGGAATTAGTGCTCGTCTGTGGATATGCTGAGCCCCTGTTGCATGGGCTATGAATAGGACAAAGGGAAGGCTGCGCTTAAACAGCGAGGGTCCTGGCATCACTTTTAAAGAGTGGGCTTTGGAATCAGATATTTACTTTAATGCCTTTTTAGAGGAATTGTTTCCAAACTGAAGATTTTTTTGGTTTTCTAATTTTAAATTGTTCCTTCTCTCTCCAATCACAGCATTAGTCTCCCTGCGAGCTTAATTATTTTATTCTTTGGTGGTTTTTGTTTGTCACATTAATGCTAACTTTTCTGGGTTATAGTTTCAAACTGCTTATTGTAACTGAAAGATGGAAATAAGGGAAAAAAAACCCAACAAAATTGGAGTCTTGTTGAAGCCGTGTGACTTGGGGAACTGGAACTGGGAGGAAAACATACCAGAGCACATAGAAAGTTTATAAAAATGGAGCTCTGGTATTCTCTTCAGTCTTCGTTATCCAATAAACATGAGTAGCTGAGGAATCTTTAAAATTTTTCAAGGAGCCGTGAAGAGCTTTGTTTAAGCTTTGTTTAAGTTTTTATGTACAATACCTACATTCAAAGTAGCTAAGGAAGACTGAGAAACAAAACAAAAAAACCAAAACAACTTGGAATAGGCAAAAATAAATCTCTGTTTACAGCTTCTATGCTCAAGTTGCAAATTGTCCACCTGGTTTCTGAAAATGTCATTTGAGATGCCAGTTTTCTTATTTGTTTTTCATTTGCTGCATGTATTTGCCTAATTGAGTCTCTGTGAAGTGGTCGTCATCTTTATAAACCGCTGTAAGTCCTTAAATTCTGCCCTGCAAAACGTCAGCCTGGGAGCACCTGTAGGAGGGTCGTGGGGAGCACTGTGATGCCTTCAAGCTGAGGGACACGGTCAGCTTTGACTTGTCTAGATGTGTGACAGTTCATGTGAAAGAGGGTAAGCTTAAGGGCTTGCAAGTCTCTTGCCTTTTCAAGCTTCGTGCTGTGTAGCACCCGAGAGCTTCTGGCAACATGTCCAAAAAAAAAATTAATAAAAAAAAACTTGCCACGTGTTCGTTTCATATTGCAATTGCCAAGGGAGAGGGAGCAAGAGCCACTGAAAGGTAAACAGCACAGCTGCAGCCGGGGAGCCAAAGGAGGCTGAAGTGAGAGTTTCCTTGTGAAGAGCAGAAGGAAATAGTGTGTGCTTTGTTCTGCACTATCTCTGCAATCCTCACTTCTTGGGTAACTGATGTGTAACTGCCACTGTGCAAGCAGGCTTTGGGATGGAGCTCTCAGCCGGTTATTTGTGGAAGATTTATATTAATTTTCCGTTCTGCAGAGCAGGTTGAACAGCGGAGTGCTGCAGCACTGCTCTGAAAGCACCTGTGTATGTTGAGCACGTGGTGTGGCAGTAATTTAAATTAAAAAGCAAGTTCGGATAACAATAAAGAGCCAAAATTGAAGGTTCTGACTGCAACTAAGAAACCTTTTTCACTGTTAGGGTAGTCAGATGTTGGAGTAGGTTCCTCAGAAAGCTCATGCAGCTTTGCAGGTTTTTGAGATGTGACTGAAGAAAGACCTGGTCTGACCCCGCTCCAAGCAGGAGGTTGGACTGGAGACCAAAGGGACTCAGACCTCCTGCTGTCAGGTATTCTGAATCTCTGAGACCCTTCACTTCTACTACTCAGTGCTACTGCCGCTTTCCAGGCAATATATTGGGAGTCTGTTTTCTGTCTGTCTTTTCCCGATCTTGAGTCAAGTCAGTGTTTTGCTTTACTGTGAAACACTTTGTCACTCATGTTTAAAAAGTATTCCTCTTCAAAGTGTTCTTTGGCTCCCCAAAGCCAAGAACCTGAAATTTACTGCTACTGTGACAACCTATTCAATTCCTAAAGTTGCCTATAACTATCTCTGAAATACAGGTGGGAATATCACCTCAGTCATTCTTGGTTTGAATGTATTACTTCTGTCTTAACCTCATTCCATTTTATCTATTCCATTTTATCTTGGCTATTTGAAATCCCAACTTCTCCTGAAAGCCAAGTTCACGTCAAATAATCAGATTTTACTGCCAGTGTAAGTGGAAGGGTGGACTCTGACCTGTCCTCTGCAGCTTCCTTTTCTTTTGCTTTGCTTTTTGGATTGATTTTATTCAACTGCCCATTGACTCTCTTCCTCATCTCTGAAATGGTATTTGTTTTGTCAGGGCATCTGGCATCTAAGGAGCTGAACAACCTGAAATGAAATAATGAGTCCACAGAGTAAACCAAGACCTCTGTGTATGCACAGCCAGGGCCACCGAGAGAATTTCACCACTCAGTTCACCAAACTGGCAGCAAAACTGAGAGCAGAGCTGAAGTCTCTTGACTGGTTTGTCTGCATTAACCACTAAATCTAGTTTCCTTACATTGTCTCTGTGTAAAACGTGCATATCTACCCCTCAACTCGCAGCTTTTCTTCTCTCTGCAGTCAGAGGGCTTGAAGCTACTTGTTGACCCTAGAGCTTCGTCCACACCAAACCTACCTGTTTTGCTTGCCCCTTTTTATAGAGCACCCTGCGATAGCCTAGGAAGGGCAGTGTATATGTTGTTTGCTAGCTGACGGTTGCATAATTTTATTGTCAGGGTGCCCAGGAAATAAATAAGTCTTTTAAAGAACCATTCAGGCCTGAGAGTTTAGTCACCTTCCTTCAATGTCTGGTCAGCTCTTCTGCTCATGCAAAGGAATTGCCCTCGATGAACAACGATGGGCTACCAGGAGAAAGGCAAGGGGTAGTGTCCTCCCTTGGCACCCCTGATTTATACCACCTTGGTCTCATGGGAGACAAACATGTGCAGTCACTCATCTTCCTTCCACCTCCTTCCCTTCTTCACAAATGGCTGAGGTTAGATCAGTGCACAGGCTCAGGTAGACCTTTCACTTTCTACCAGCAATTCTCTACTCGGGTATTTACAGTGCGTCCTTCAGGGTGGTGGGATCACATTAAGTACAGCTGAGGGGCAGAAGTTAGCTGACAGAGTCATTGCTCACTGGTACTGATGCGAGAATGGGGAAGAGAGGTTCCCGACTTGAACATCCCTGGAAATTTCCTTCTCTGTGGCAAATAAAGAAAATCTGGTCTCAAAGTCGTTGAGACATAAGCAGTGTGGATGCACATTCAGTCTTTTTTTTTTTTGTTATGAAACTTTTTTCATTGTCTTAGCAGAAGGATCCGTATAATTTGACCCTTAACTTCAGTTTGTGGTGGTTTTCCTGTAGAAATAAAATAATTCTATTGGAAGAGCCCATGGCAAGCCATAGCAATAGCGTCTGAGCTGAGACATCTCTTGATTGCCTTGGCAAGTGCTCTCTGGCACACAGGTGCCCTGTGTCCTGAATCATCTTCCACTTCTTTTTTGAGTATGATCCAAAGTATTCCCCTATCCCTTTTCTCTTCATGCTGCTGGTGAAGGATGTGCTGAAATGGATATTTTCAGGGGCAGCTCTTTTGTGGTGTTCTCTGACTTCAGTGTGTGGGATAAGCACCCAGAGTACAAAAAGGGTGCTTATTTGTACCGTTTTAGAAATCTGGAGTTATATTTAACAGGAAATAAAGTCAGAGCACACACACTTTGGAACATACTTGGGTTGCTTTCCAAATAAGGCTTGCAGTTGCTGGCAGGAAAAATAGAGATCTCTTATAACAACAGAAAATAAGAACGGGCTAGAAGAAATCCTCTGCAAAATCCTAGCTCAGCTGAGGGTGAATGTGCTGGGAAAGACCAACCCTTTTGTGGTCTTTGCTCCAGTGGTTTAAGGAGCTGAAAGTTTCCTCTCCCTTCCCCAAGAGTCCTGGGCTGGTGTGATTATTGAAAGCTTCTTAACTCCTCAGCCTTTGCTTTCACACTGGTGAACACGTGTTGAAAAAAACACAAACCTGGTCAGTGTTAGTTTTATCTCTGTGTTTATTTCAGAGCTTTGCTGGTCCCGTTTCTGCGTCCTCCCTCAGACCGGTGATACAAGCTGCCAGTTTGATAAGCCGTGGGAACTACAAATTGCCAAGGCTTCACCCTTTCTGTTGTGCATTGGTGCTCTTTTTGGGAGGCTTCCTTTTCAGTTGTTCTCACAAGTCATGACACCAGGGTCTGTGGTAATGCTGCCAAAATACGGGGTGCTAGAGGGAGAGCAGCAGGTTCGTGTTTGTCAAGGGATTGGGTACCTTCTTCTGTTTCCTTTCCCCTCAGTTACCAAAATTTCCTGTGCCGGGCTTCTAGAAGAGCCATTTTACACACATCTCCATGACAAGCATCCTTTTTGTTTGTTTGGGTTTTTTTTAATGCAAGTTTGCACTTGTGGGCAAACAGACAGAGCAGGCACCAAGCAGCCCTTCCAGGCCTCCCTCTTGCCTGTACCCCATTGCCTTGTTGAAGAGGGACAGGATAGGACACAAATGGTTGATGCTGTGCAGGTTGAAAGAGGCCTCCTTGCATTCTCTAAATGTGCTTTTGTCCATGTGCAGGATACTTCTGTACTTACTGAATGTGGGTGGAATGGTGAGATGTCCCCACCAATACCTTCTTC
>NW_010189110.1:0-1872 GCF_000695765.1 Mesitornis unicolor | reverse complement strand
AAGATCTTCCCCTAAGGAAACCAGCCTGTGACAGGTTTCCTTCAGCAGAAACCATTATTTGAGGATGGCACACAGCGAGATGTGCTAGGCCTTCTGGTAACTTCAGGGCCTGGCAGGCTTCCCTCCCACTGCTTGCAGCTGCAAATAAAGGAAGAGCTACAGAAAGATTCCCCCTTAAACAGTCCTAGAGAGGAAGATGTGATAAAAGCCAGAAATCCATCATGTCCTACCAGCCCCAGTGACTGCAGCAATGCTCCATGGAGCAGAAAGGGAACATCCAGCTGTCCCATAGGCACAAGGCAGCACGTCCCCACAGAGGACCCTCCTGAACCAGGTAATGAGATGCAGTTTCAGTGAGATCCTCCAGTCTGGGGGCTGGGATGCTCCTCTGGTCCCCTGGCACCGGGGATCGCAGCACTCGGAGTTAGTTGGACACAGCGACATTAGCTGGTTGCTTTGCGCTGTGGAGATAAACACGAGGGAGTGGAAGCACCGGAAAAGCATCGTGCATCTTGAATGAGGTTCACAGTACTAGGCTCCCAGTCCCAAGTTACAGCCCCCTGTGCTCCTTGCTGCTGCCTGGAAGCAGAACTGTCCGAAGTGTGGACGTGCTGTGGTTTGCCCAGGTCCTCGGAGCTCTGCTTTTACATGAGCCACCTCTGCCTCGGTAGGCACCAGCCTGCTCGCATGTCTTACGGGTGCTGCTGGCAGCCGCAGATGGTGGTTTTTTTTTGTCAGAGGAACCTGAGCCAGCTCTCGGAGCGCACATGACGTGGCAGCAGCGGTCACCGCTTCTCTGTGCGGCAGCCCTGTGCTTAGAGCAGCATCCTTGCATCCTCACAGAGACTGAGGCTTTTTGAGGAGAGGCCAGGGTGGGGGGAGATGGATCATTGTGGTGCCTGGGCAGGGTGACAACTCTTGACAACTTTTCTCCTCCTCCTTCTAACATACTTCCCAATTTCAACCACAAGTGTATTTTTATTTACAGTGATAAATTGTTTGTGTCAAAAAGTTCAAGTGCTTTAATGATGTCCTTCCACCCACAGGATTGAAAGAGGAAAACCGGAGAAATCTCCTACTCTTGTTCAATAATAATAAGTAATCATCATTTTACTTAAGGATAAATACCATCAGTGTTTCCATAAATACAGCACATGAATATCTCTAAGAATTACTGCATGTAATCAAAAGCAGTTATTCCAAAGACCTCGCATTTCTGCGGTCAGAGCTCTACAAAGCAGGTTCTTGCGTTCAGTTTGCCAGGGTCTGGGAGAGAGCAGGGCGTGAATGAGAAAACCAGTCACTCCATGCAGGTTATGAATGATGAGGAAAATTAATCTCATGTAGGAAAATGGGCAGAGACTGAGCTAATGCAAAAATCAGTTCAAATTCCATGTGTTTTTACACTGATGGGACTTTTTTTTTCCCTTAGTTCCCTGAGGGTGCAGGGCTAATAATTAAAAACATCTATATTGCACAAACTTTAATAAACATCCTCTCTGCAGGAAAGGCACGTGTTGTGCTTGCTGGCTTGCCTTTCCTCTCCTTTGCTCTCCTCTATTTCCAAATCAGAGATTGGGATAAGGAAAGGGGCTCCCTTTCTGATGCGTGTAGGGGTTATTTATTTATTTATTTATTTAAATCTTGCTCTTGCCTTGTCCCTTCTCCTGCCTGCAACCTCAGCATCAGGGAGCTGCTGCTTTGATACAGGCTGCGCAGGAGGAGGAGGAACACCCGGCCTCGTGGGGCTGAAGCTGCAGTGTCCCTGTGTGCTGGTGGGACGTGCAGGCGCTGCTCTCCGGTGCCAGGTGTGGTTTTAGGGCTGACCGGAGCCGCTCCAGGACCCTGCGTCAAACCGGCTTCGGCCTATCC
>NW_010189109.1:0-5622 GCF_000695765.1 Mesitornis unicolor | reverse complement strand
CTTTTTCCGTATTTTCTGTTCTTTTTTTCTGTGTATTTCATCCCCATTTGTAGTATTTTGTCTCCATTTCTACTATTTCATCTCAGTTTGTGCTGCACGTCAGGATATCGTGATAGTGTGAGGTGGTTTCTTTCATTTTTTCATGCCTTTTTTTGGTGAGATGGCACTTCTCAGTCTTTCCACACTCACATTTCTGCAGTACTGAAGAAAGATCCCCAAGGTTGGGCATGTTTCTCCTTAACAAAAAAAACCAAAACCCCCACTAACCACAGACAAGCCAACAACACAAAGAACTGCAAAACCCCAGGAAAAAAAACTGCAGTGATCCAAGGTTTCCCAGTTTCATGATCCAGAGAGTCCTGGCTTCTAGTCGGGCTGGGCTTGGATTTTTGGCAGGAGTGCAGTTATCTCTGTCTCCAGAAGGACACTGTGAGGTTTTTGGGTTTTCTTTTGCTTTGCTGATCAGCAGCAGGAGAAGGGCAATAAGGGGACCACCAGGATGGGTCAAGCCACTTGTTGGTCCCAGGTGACTCAGGAATAACTCCAAGCTGATCCAAGCGGGAAGCAGCAGCTGGCGGGGTGAGGGAGAGGACTCGCCTGCTGCTCCCAGGAGCGAAGGAGACAAGAAGAGGCCCAAAAAACCATCCAAAAGTTCTCTCTGCAGACCAGCAGCACCCAAAAACCCCAGGTCCCATCACCAGGACCACACACTCTGCCTCCCCACACAGGTTTCTCCATTAAAGGGCTTTGTAAATCTTCAGCGCTTACGTCACCCTCTGAGAAGTTCCCAATTCTTTTTTTTTGTATAGCAATTACAAAAATCATGATCCTGATTTGCAACCTGTGCTGACCGTTTTCCATCACGTGGCTTGTTTCTCCATGCTGGAGCATTTCTTCATACCCAGTAAATTATTTGCTGTTTTATCTTCTTGTAAAGTTTTATGACCAGGTAGTAGTTTGGTCGGTTTTATTTTGGTGGGTATTATTTTTTGTCGAAGCCCAAATAAACTTACTTGTTTCTTTGGCATGCAGTATTATTGACAGTGTAAGGAATTCCCTTCCAGAAACATCGATCTGCCATTGCTGTTGCGTTCATTAACAGTTTTCGGTACATTGTTTTAAAATTTGAAAGTGGAAATGAAATAAAGCTAATCAGTTTGTGGTTTGTCTTTCTAATGCTAGTGATAATACTGCATGGCTCTGGCTTTTTTTTTCCCTAACATGTCTGGCTGTTTTTATGTGACACAGTTGGCTGGGGTAGCGATCAAGGGATTGGAGGATTTGGTGAGGAACCAGGAATTAAAGCACAGCTAACGAACCTTATTCGATCAGTACGAACCGTTATGAGAGGTAAGGTGATGATCTTTTGTGTAAACAATATTGTCTGTAGAGTTTTGCTTCTGTGCTTTAATGAAATAATCTCAGCATTTTGACTCTTTCACCAAACAGCCGCTATTTCCTCTTGTCATTCCCAATCTGTCCTTCCTTCATGCCCCTTCTGTCACACGTGGACTCTGTACAGGAGGGCGTGGGTCCTGGCTAAGTTTGATGAGGTGTAATTTCCCGGCTCTGCTGCTGGCTCGCGGTGCCGCTGGTTGTGTCGTGTCTTTCCTTGGATTTTGGGAACTGAGGCGAAACTTGGTGATCACAGAATCCCAGGATGTCAGGAGCTGGAAGGGGCCTGGAAAGTTCCCCCAGTGCAACCCCTGCCAGAGCAGGATCACCAGAGCACTCACACAGGAACACGGCCAGGGCTTTGGGGGTCTCCACACAAGGAGACTCCACAACCTCTCTGGGCAGCCTGGGCCATGCTCCAGAACCCTCACACTCACAAACTTTGGCCTCAGCTTCAGCTTGAACCTCCTGTGCTCCAGCTTGGGACCATTGCCCCTTGTCCTGGCATTGGCCATCCCAGAGCAGAGCCTGGCTCCTTCCTCCTGACACTCGCCCTTTACGTATTTATAAACATCAATCTGAGTATTTTCTTCCCTATAAAGCACACCAAAAATTCACTTTCTAGGTAAAGATAAACAAATCTTACCTGTCCTGCTCACCAGAGAGCAAAAACTGATACATTTCTTCTAAATTGCAGCAAAGCCAAGGACAGAAACTGACTTTGAGATGGTTTTATTTCAGCTGGAGAAAGGATTGTTTGGGTCAAAGTTGTAAGATGATGGCTGATATAAAAATATTTATGCTGTTGTTTCCTGATTTTTAGCATCCTAGGCTTTGATTCTGGTTCCTTCCACTAATCTTGATTTGTGCACAAGAAAATTCAGTGTATTTTTAAAATTTTGATTGATTTTGCTCCTTCAGAGGTAATCTCCCAAGATAACTTGAAGTTCTTTCACTTGGTGATGCTCAGAAGAAAATTTTCACCATTGCTTTTCTTTTTTTTCCTCCCCGTACAGTGCCATTAATAGCAGTGAACTCCATTACAATCGTTCTCCTCCTGTTGTTCGGTTGAAGATACCTGTTGCGAAAAGCCTTTCGGACATCCAAAGAAGGAAGTCGCTGACCATCACTGCTCTGATGTTTTGGGGATCCAGCACGGTTTAGCTGTCAATTTGACGTTCAGCTTAAAAATAATAAAGACACTATCTCTATTTATCAAATTTTCCAAATGTTCACTTGCAGTTTCATTAAACAAGAAAATGGGATCAATGCAACAACGCTGCGAATATATCGGACCGTGACACGTTCTGCCTGTCCATAGTGCTGACTGTTAGAGTGTGCGTCGTGACGTATCGCAGTGCTTCTCGACGGGATGCAGCTTTTCAATGTCTCGTTACTCAGGGATTCATTTCCTTCAGTACGCTTCCCAATTTCTTTTTAAATTAAGGAAAACAACAGTGTTTTGGTTTTTTTTTATTTCAGTTACTACCACAGTACTATTTAAGAGAAAACGACTTGGGGTCTACAAACGTGTTATGAATTATTGAAGCACAGTTGTGACATTGAGGGCGATAAAACGAGCTGGGTAAAGTCCTGATTCAGGAAGTTGAATTTTCCTGGTTTGATTTGAGGAGTTTTCTCGTGCTGTTTGGTAGTATTTTAAAATAGAAAATGTTCGATGCTGGTGGTGAAGTAGGTTAAAAATTAGGTGCAATTGCTATGCAAAAATCTAAAAAAGCTGTATCTAAAGCTGGGCAGCTCTGTGTTAATTTAGACTAGCAGGTGATACTAGCGATTAGCGTTTGTTACTGTTCTGTCAAGGATTATTATACTTGTTAAAATGCGTGTTAAACTGCTGCGTGGTGATTTGTGTGTTGGAACTGGGGAACCATTTGTATCCTGAGCTTCTTGGGAAATGCAAGAGGGACATACTGTGCCCTTGTCAAATACAATTATTTTGTTAAAAAAAAAAACCCTGCAAATTCGCTGTCTCTTCTATTACCACTGCTGCTTCTCCTGCCCTCCGTCTTCCTTTGTTAAATTAACAGCTTACTGAAATTGAAACTATGATCTCGCAGTTCTGTCACAAGGAATATCGCTAATTGCTTCAGTGCAGATCGTGTCTCAATTAAGACGCTGGGTAAGGTCCAATGTTTTATAGTGCATCTGAACTGAAGGCAGCTGATTCTCCTGTACCTTTTTAGAAAAGCTAGAAGTCTTACGTCTGTTCCTCTGCTAAAGCGGGTTTGCTTCTTTTTTAAAGTAGGGAAGGCGAAAGGAAACTCGGCAGTTTCATTATTTTAAAACAGCTTAGTTTATCATCTCTACTTCTGATGGCTTGTTGACTAAAGCGTACGCTGTTGTATACAAAGAGAAATCTGTAAAATGTGTCAATGAATTTAATGATCTTCAGTTGCAGTGTTTTGCAGAGTAGAGTATATCCAGAAGCAGAGTTTTATGTTGTTTCCTTATTTTTTAGTGATAACTTGTAAATAAATTCTGAATTTCTAAGTTAAGCACTCTCTTTCATAACTCACTTTATGTCCGTGTACAGGGGGAGTATCTCAAAACTCAGCTACGTCCTGTTTCAGATACAGAGTTACTGTTTTTACATGAAATACTTTTGTTTTCCCTCCTCCCGGTGGCCCTTGTATTGCCTCTCTGCTATGAAGGCGTATTTTGGGTTACGTAGCAAACCTAAAGAGCCATGGTAACAGTGGCCAGTGGCAGAATAGGATCGGTCTTTAAACTCTACAGTAGGTAGATACAATACAAAATATTCCTTATAATAGTATTTATGTGATTCAGAGGTGAGGGTACAGTCTGGATCAGTTATTTTCCATCTATCTGTCTTTCATGGAAACCAGACAGGAGGTACGTGGAACAGATAAAATGTAATTTTGTAATTTTTTGTAAAAAAAGCAGCAGTAGATGTTTCCATTGCTGATGCGTTGGATTGGAGTACTGAATGTTTTGAAGCACAGCTTGCTTACCATCTCCTTTTCATTATGTGTTGGCTGTTAAAACCCTAGTTCTTTTTAAAATAAAAGCCAGTATGAAAGGTTACAAGCATCAGCTTTTAAAATGGGTAAAAAGTTATTTCCGCCCATCTTCCCGTCTGTTCAGAAAGGCTGAAGTTTCAACGCCTGGCTTGCAGCACGTGGGCAGGTCGCCTCAGAATCAACTAGGCACGTGCAGTAAGGAGGAGCAGCAGTCCAGTGCGGCAGGAATCCTGCATTTGAGGCAAAACTGGGACATGTTTTACCTGGCAGATGGAAAATAAGTGATTCAAAGTGGGTCAGCAGCTGAAGATCAGGTCTCCCAGGTAATGAGCAGGGAAGAGGGCAAAAGGGTACGCAGCAGATGTGCAGAGAAAAAGGAGTGTAGAGAAACAGCAAGGGAATAACTATGCTGCTGCTGCCTCCTCGGTGGCTTTCAGGTGTTCTGAAACAGGTCTGCTGTGAAGGTTTAAATAAGGTGAAGCACCTCAAACCTGGCAGGGTTCACTAACAGAGAACATGCAGAAACATCTCCACCTGGCAAAAAGCTCTGCCTGCCAAGTAGCCTGTGCTCCAGAAGTCAACCAACCATGAATAGTGTAATACCTGGCACAGGTATTACAATAACCAGAACATTTTATAGATCGGGATGGGGGCTACGACTTCCTGGTGTCGAATAATTGGTTCTAGTGAGGATTTGTAAAGAGAAGAGGCTTTCACAGGAGCAGACTGCAGTGTGGTGGTACCAGTTGTGGCTGGCTGCGTGGTGAAAATGAAGCTTGTGGGACAGTGAAGTGTCTTCGGTGCAAATACAGGAATAAAGGATCAACTCTGTGTGCTGTACTGGTAAAGCCTTTGTATTGAAGGGCATGGGGACAGGTGAAGGGAAAAGTAAGAAAGTAATGGGTTTGGAATAAATGAATCTCAAACTCACTTTAATCATCCTTGCCATCTCACCTTAGGTTGCAATGTTATGAACTCGGAGTCATACTACCCTGTAGTCTTTCGATTTTTTAATGTACTATCACAATATGAAACCGTGAATGCGTATCACACTTAGTTCATTGATGTGCCCTCATTTATTACAAAATCCTAACTGCAGGCGCAGTTGCACCTACCCAAGTTTTCCGCAGCTTTGGGATCCTGTCCCTAACCGCTGATCCCGCCCTTTCCGCTGAGGCGCCGCACGCCCTCTGCCTCTCAGCGCCCCGATGGTCCCCCGCGGGCT
>NW_010189108.1:0-795 GCF_000695765.1 Mesitornis unicolor | reverse complement strand
TCTCCATATTATATTGTCATATATTTTGGACATTGATGGATGCGGGCTTGAGTTGGGTTAAGGCTTTGCCTGAGTACCTTGGACACTACCTCATGAACATACTTATAAAAAATGATTCTGTTCCTTCGCCTGGCAAGCTTGAGACACTGGGTTTTGGAGGACTGAGGAACGGGTATTATGATTATGTTTGGTGGTTCTTCATTGGAATTCAAATGGTTGTAAGGCTGTGGCGTGCTCAGGTCTCTTTGCCTGAGAATAATATTGTTTTAAAAGCTGCCCTGACTGCCCTGACCCTGGCCCCGGCCCTGGTCATGGATCCCATCCCGGCTCTGGCCCCAGTCTCGGTCCCGCTCCCGGCCTCGGCGCCAGCCCCAGCTTCGGTCCCGGTCCAGGCCCCGGCCCCGGCTCAGGTCCTGGCCCCAGCTCTGGTCCCGTCCCTGGCCCTGGTTCTGGTCAGAGCTCTGGCCTGGCTCGGGCTCTGGCCATGGCCCTGGCACCGGGTCCAGCCACAGTGCCTGGCCGTGGCCCCGGCCTCGGGGGGCCGCATTTTGGTGCGGGCAGGAGCGACAGCCACCAGCAGACACACAGGACAATGTGATCCAGTTGGCCCCAATCACCATCCACCGAAAGTGCTCTAAGAAAACGGACTGCCCGGTGAGGGACACAGAGGCAGGAGAGGGACCATCTCAAGGGAATCACAGCCAGAGGTCATAATCTTCTCCCTGAAAGACCTACGTATTTTATGAAAAGATTATGCCCAGGGGGATGGTGAATCACTGATGACATGGCTGGTTG
>NW_010189107.1:0-1378 GCF_000695765.1 Mesitornis unicolor | reverse complement strand
CTTTGCCCTTTGCCCCCCCAGATCTCCAACGAGCCCAGCCCGGGCCACAACGTGGAGCTGCTGGCCCGGAGGTGAGCCCCGGAAACCCCCTCGTTAGGCTAATTAGCGCTGATTAGCTCATTAATTACCTCTAATTAACTATTCATGCCCGTAATTACCCCATTAATTAGCCTAGTAGACCAATTAATAGCCCTAATAATTCATTAATACTCCTAATAATCCCATCAATACCCTTAATTAGCAACTAATACCCTTAATTAGCTCGTTAATTATCCCTAATTAACAATTAGTGTTCCTAATTACCCCATTAATTAGCCTGATAACCTCATTAATGCCCCAATAACCAGTTAATATTCCCAATAATCTCATTAATTACCCCTAATTACCAATTAATACTCCTAATTAGCTTGCTAATTACCCCTAATTAGCTATTAGTACCCCTAATTGCCCCACTAATTAGCCCAATACACCAATTAATAGCCCTGATAATTCACTAGTATTCCTAAGAACCCCATTAATAGCTGTAATTATCAATTAATACCCCTAATTGGCTCATTAATTACACCTAATTAACAATTAATGCCCCTAATTACCCCATTAATTAGCCTAGTAACCTCATTAATCACCCCCAAAATCAATTAATACCCCAATAACCTCATTAATTACTCCTAATTACCAATTAATACCCCTAATTAGCTTGCTAATTACCCCTGATGAACTATTAGTACCGCTAATTACCCCATTAATTTTAATTACCACATTAATTCGCCTAATACACCAATTAATAGCCCTAATAATTCATTAATACTCCTAAGAACCCCATTAGTACCTTTAGTTACCAATTAATACCCCTAATTAGCCTGCTAATTACCCCTAATTAACTATTAATGGCCCTAATTACCCCATTAATTAGCCTAGTAACTTCATTAATTACCCCAGTAGCCAGTTAATACTGGTAATAACCTCATTAATTATACCTAATTACCAATTAATATCCCTAATAGCTCATTAATTACCCCTAATTAACAATTAATGCCCCTAATTAGCCCATTAATTAGCCTAATAGCCTCATTAATGACCCCAATAACCGATTAATGCTCCTAGTAGCCTCGTTATTTACCCGATTACCAATTAATAGCCCCAATTGCCTCATTAATGACTCTGAATTACCAATTAATGCCTCTAATAGCCTCCTTGATTATCCCTAATTACCAATTAATATCCCTAATAACCAAATAATGTCCTTAATAACCCCATTAATTACCCTAAGAACCCAATTAATGCCACTAACAACGCATTAATAGCGCTAATTAACTCATTAACGACCCAAATAACCCCATTAACAGCCCTAATATCTCATTAACACCCCTAATAAGCC
>NW_010189106.1:0-2816 GCF_000695765.1 Mesitornis unicolor | reverse complement strand
AAATATATCTGTTTATATATTTGACAACCATTTTTGTCTCCATCTTGCCCCAAAACTACCTGTCCTATTTGCTTTGAAGCTGGAGCAGAAGGCTTTGCCAGCTTGTTTATGGTAAACATGTTAAAAGCGAGTAGATGCTGAAGAGGTTTTCAAGCTTGATAGATGATCATATATTTTTGCACTGGCCACAGCTTCAAATGCAGTAGCATGGGGATGTGTTTCTATATATTAAACAGTAGTATGGTGTATATCCCACACCTAAAGTTCAACATCAGAAGTTCCCATTGCCATCAGTGACACAAGCTTCTGCGAGGCTGTTGTTTGCCTTTTCTCATAAATTTCAAGGGCTCTTTACAGTGGCCAAGCACTGGGGTCAAGAGCATCATTCCAAGAATGAAATCATAAAATCATTAAGGTTGGAAGAGACTTCTAAGATCATCCAGTCCAACCATCAACCCAACCCATGCCCACTAAACCGTGGCCCTAAGTGCCACATCCACACGTTTTCTGAACCCTTCCAGGGATGGGGACTCCACCACTGCCCTGGGCAGGCCCTTCCAGTGCTTGACCACTCTTTCAGTAAATAAATTTTCCCTCATTTTCAATCTAACCCTCCTTTGGCTCAACTTGAGGCCATTTCTTCTCACCTCATCACTAGCTACTTGCGTCTTTCTCTTTAGCAAATTCAGGGGGGTCGAGGGCTGGTTTCCTAGGTTGTCAGAACGATTTCTTTCCAGCTGATAATGACAGAAAACAGAGAACCATGTGGCAATAAACCACCGATTTCCCTTACTTTGGAGGAGCTCAGCACCATGATGAGCTGAGGGAAATTCGGCAGCAATTGAGGTTGTGTGGAGGGCTGTGTGCCCATGGGGTGATTAGCCACACAAGTCCTCTGATCCACTTCCATCAGAAATAGCTGTTTCTGTTTGTCTCTCCTGCAGGAGCTGAGGAGGTCCAGCAGCATGAAGGAGCTCCTTGCACTGGGATATTACACAGGACCCCTTCTCCTCGTGGAGATGCAGGATTTGGGCCACGTGTGTCCTCTGTTGAGCTCCTTGCACTGGGATATTACACAGGACCTCTTCTCCTCATGGAGATGCAGGATTTGGGCCACATGTGTCCTCTGTGGGACCACACAGTCCCACAGGCAGCCAGCCCTGGTCCCACAACCTTGTTTTCACTTGTTTTCCCATTTTGTTCTTGCTTTTCAAGTGGAAATGACTAATTTGTTCCAAAGGACGCTGGTGGAGAACAACTTATTTATGTCCCCTCCACAGCTGGGCAGTGTCTGTGCAGGAAACGCAGGTGATTTATCTGAGGCCGCTCACAAGCTCAAAGATGGGCTTCCTGCAAGCACAGGGCACACACTGCTTTTTCCTTCGTTTATTTCCTCTTTTTCTCTTTCCTTTCTATGAGCGTTTCCAAATTCGTCTCAAAGGGCGCTATTTTTCTGTAAAATTGCTGATACCTCTGATTCCTAACAAATTGCTCTGACCCTTTCCATGCAATTTTTTTCTGGATGTCTGTGTTTTCTTACAGCATCTTTCCTGGTTAACACTCTGCATACTTGATCAGTTGCAACCACAGCTTCTGAGCTAAATGTAGTAGAAAACCACACAAACGTAATTGCTGTAGTGATGAAATGAGTTCAGTGCACACCATAAATCTTAAGAGCAGTCCTAAAAGCATGAACTCATTATATACTGCATATGTCCGTGGTTACCAGGATCTCACAGGCATGAACTTAAAGGTTTTCTACTTGCATGAGAAACTGGGGAAATATTTTCCATCAGGATGTATTCAGAGATGGGCAGGTCCAGGTCTCAGCAGGGACATCCCGGTGTGACCTGTGCCTTTCTGTAACAAGCTTATGCCCACCTTAATTTTGGCTCACCCTTGAATTGCTGAGACATACTCTTTAAAAGTCTTATTTTTCATGTCTCCAGAGATTCCCAGTACATTTTAACGTTTCTCAGCGCTAGGTGTTATCCCAGATATGTTTGTTTGGAAATAGCTCACTTCTCTGTTGCAGCACATGTTTATACAACACAGGTAGTGCTGTTCACACGCTCCCTGGCATCCTAATAAGAAAGATGTGCAGGCTTCTGTGAGACTGCTCCTGTCAGAGTAATTCCCACATGGCCTGTGTAGGCTATGGCTGTTCTAGAAACATCAGGACACCGAGAGGAAAGTGTCACATAATTTCAGGAGCACATGGAGTACAAGCACAATTCAAAATCTTTATCTTATTAATATTTGATGCATTGTTTTCTTTCATCTGCACTGGAGAAATCAGAAGAGTTAAAAGAAGCAAAATGATTTAAACCTTCACTTTCCTGTCCTGAGGGACTATAAACACCATTTTTCTTCCTTGATGTGCCGAGTGAACTCATTGACAGGTACTGCATTAGGGAGCACAAACGCGTTGTGCTTTTCTGTCTGTTGTGAAAAAAGGAAATGCAAACCCGGCCAGAGTTTGCAGCTGGATCGTCGCTGCCGTGTCCGCCGGGTGACGGCTCGCGTGCGAGCGAGGAAACAGCTGCACAGGAACAGTGACATTTGTCAGGGTGCTGGGGACGCTCACCTTCAGGTCCACCCACAATATTACCCAGCTCCAGTGTGGTTTGTCTTTTATCCTCTTCCTTCTAGAGGTATTAGTTGGGTTTTTCCAAATTCCTCTGCAGTTCTCCAAACATCAGACAGGATCTGGTGGCAAAGCTGGGGTCCTCCTGGCCCTTTACATCCAACTTCATGCCTCTTTTCAGCACCAGAGCTACTTACGTGTTTGCAGATGACACTAAGTTGGGAGGGAG
>NW_010189105.1:0-21405 GCF_000695765.1 Mesitornis unicolor | reverse complement strand
TACGGAGGGGAGGGATAGGGGCAGCCACGTCGCAGCCCTTGCTGCCAGGCGGTGGAACGCTGAAGCCTTTTGTCCTCTTTTCCGTCGCGCAGTTTGGTGCCAGGGCGTCAGGAGCCTTGTGACAGCGATCCGAGTGCACGGGGTCAGGACCCCTGACCAGAGGCCGGGGATCAGCTGAGTCCTGGCGTGGCACTGGCCTGCCATGGGTTTGAGTGAGGGGAAGGTGAGCAGGCCTGAGGTGGCATTACACTTATTAGTGTAATAAGTATCTATTACAGCTCTTCTGTTTGAACCTTTTGCCCTTGCTACGTAGTGTCCTACCACCATCCCTTCACTCAGTGTATTAAACTTCTGCATTTGCAGCATTTTGGCAGCTGTTCCACCCTTTTTACTGCTCTTTCGTGCTGTCGTGTCTCTGCATTTCCTCAGTTTTCTTTCATTGTCGTCTGCTTTAAGCCTTGTCCTCTGCCATACGTTTGAATCTCTCTATTATTGTTGTCTCTAGCCCCCGCACTGTTTGATTTTGCAGCATTTCTCCTTCCCAGTCGCCCATGAGCCAGTTCCCTCTTGTCCATCACTCTCCCGCTCCTCTCATTCACTCCAGTTCCTTTCCCAAGTTTCTAATGGATGCTGCCCCTCCATGCACCAACAGCCCCACCGTCCTGCGCCCACAGATGTAACTGGGTATCTATATGTCAAGAATAATACAGTTCTGTACTCTGAGTTATATGATTTTAATGAAGAGATTTGCACAGGGGAAATCAGAAGGGCTTAGCTGCCTGGAAGTAGAAGGCCTGTGCATAGTTGAAGCATTTCTGTGTAAGTATTAGTCGCAGAACAGCAGAAATGCTTGGAGGAGATTAACTTTGAGTGCTGAGACATGCAGTGTAATGGGATAAATGGAGGTGAAATGAAAGGCAGGACAAATGTGATTAGTGCAAGGTAAAAAATAGAAATATCAATACAGAAAATGAAAGTGCTTAACGGTAATGTTGATATAAAGGTATTGACACAAAGCAGGAAAAGAAGGAGCCTATGAAAAAGTTATGAAGCTTTTGAAAAAATTTTCAGCCAAGAAGCCAATCCATTACAATTTTTTAATTTTTTTACTAGTAGGAATTGCAAGAGGTTAATGGTGGCTGTTCAAGAAAAGATAATGCAGAATTTAACTCCACCAGTTACACTTTTAATTTGGAGAAACAAGGGTGAGGTCAACGGTAGAAACCAAACCTTCACAGGGAGAAAGACAGATTTTGTTAAGACGTAAGTTGTGGTTTCCAGGAGAGATTAAAGCGTCATCACCAAAGTGAGGTTTTAAAAGCCTCTCTAGTGAGGTGTAGTGAGGTACTGTGGGATATTAAGAGAAACAGAGAAGCTCGAGGACGGAAACAGGGTTGGCAGGATGCAAGCTACAAGGAGAAACGGACTTTTTCCAGACACCAACAACTTTTATCTGTATTTTTTCAAAAGATAAGTCCTATTTCTTTTTGCAGAACTAAAATATCATCTTAGTAATAGTCTTACTGCTTTAAAAGTTCTCGTCCAATATAGCTATGTGAACATAATACCTTAAAAATGCCAAAAGTATTAGGTAGAGAATCTCTGCTAGTTAGATACTGAGGCCACAAAATCACTGGTTGAGATTAAAGAGATTAGAGCCACTGGTTTTCTAGCCAGCTTTTAGCTAAGTCTTAATAAACAAAAGAGGGGTAATTTATTATATCATAAATGATTAAATATGTTAACAAATGCAGCAATGCAAGGTTGTTTTTGTTTAGTGTTCTCTGCGACTAATAACATAAATATATATTAGGACTGCTGATTTGCACCATTTTTCTAATATCCACAACGTGATTTATTCAATACGATTCATTTTATTGAAATATTCTATCAACTGGATTTAGAATCCAACGACCTGTATTTGAAATAATATGAAAAGATTGGTATCTTTAGATAAGCATTACTTAATGAACTTTAAAGTATTCCTCCAGAGATGTAAAAAAAACAGGAATAAGAGATTTAGTTATATTCTTGATCCCTTACTCCATTAAGGTTTTTTCACTTTAAAGTTGACCTGATGTGCCCTTAACAGTTGTGGTTAATTCTCTAATACATAGTTGGTAACTGGGTAGAGAATAGGCTTATATTGGAGACGACAGCCAATAGCGAGATACATGAGGAGCTAGGAAAATTTATCTCAATATTTATTTGGAAAAAAAAATAAATAAGGCTTTTGAAAGCATAGCATTGGTATGGTATAAGATTTAGCCATTATTTGTTAGCAGATTTCTATTTTCCATTTAATTATTTTTTTTAAAAGACTCAAACATCTTGACTGTAAAATCAAAATGTTTTTTTATCATTTTGGAACACAGTCTGCATGAGATTAGATGCAGAATTCAAACAGGTCGATGTCTGTGACCACTGTGAGCCGTGCTTGGAACCTCCATGATCAGAGTAGTACATCACCATCCTGCGTTTTTCAGGTGCTTCAGTTTTTCTTTGTTGTTTTTTTTTTTTTAGGATTATAAGATCCCAACATTAAATGGCCCTAACAGAAATGTACAGATTCCAAACGGAGGGGTTCACTGCATTGCCATTGTTGCTGTTCCGGCAAAGGAGGAGGCAGATCACAGAACAAAAGAGTTCAACCAGTATAGGTGGTAGGAGTGGTTCAGGACAGAAAGGTGTGCATAGCTGGTATGATGTCGAATGGCTTACTGCAGAAAACCACTGAGGATCAGTACACGGTGTTTACCTTTGATCAGACCAAGGAACATGTGATATTTAATTGTTACCTATGGCCCTCTTCCTTCTGCAGGCGCAAATTTTGTGTTCTCCCTCTTCTCTCAATAAAAGTATAAAAGCATGAGATTTATATATATTAAGCTATTATCTTTACACTTTTAGACACATTTTTTTGTTCATTTTATCTTCTTATTGGCTTAAAGATTCATTATATGGAATTTTCCATGCTTCTCATAAACGTGACATTGCAGAAAACCACTGAGGATCAGTACACGGTGTTTACCTTTGATCAGACCAAGGAACATGTGATATTTAATTGTTACCTGTGGCCCTCTTCCTTCTGCAGGGGCAAATTTTGTGTTCTCCCTCTTCTCTCAATAAAAGTATAAAAGCATGAGATTTATATATATTAAGCTATTATCTTTACACTTTTAGATGCATTTTTTGTTCATTATATCTTCTTATTGGCTTAAAGATTCATTATACGGAATTTTCCATGCTTCTCATAAACGTCGTGACATTTAGTAGAGACCTAGAATACTATCAACAGCCAGCATTCTAGGAAGGGACAGGATTTCACTGTCCATCACATTACTTGTCAGAAACAATAGTGGTTTAGGACAAAATTTTCTTCCATAAAGATAATTGCAAATGTGTCAGGCCTAAAAGACAACAGCTGATAACTTCACTCAAGTTTTTGATGATGTTTTTGGTTGGTTGTTTTGTTTCTTTAAATGAGGCCTATGCTAAACAAATAAATAGCATTATATATATGCAAAAATGCTTAGCATTTTTAGACCAAGAATCACGTTAAGGGTTATATGTTGTCTTTGGTATGTTGTGGAGCTAAACTCAGTTATATATGAGAGGCCTGTAGTAAATTATTGCCTCTGTTGATTCCACCTCTAGAAGGAAGTGTCTTTTACAGGACCTGCTGCTGCTTGCTGCACTCTCCATCCTAGGAAAGAGGGATGCTTTGCCGAGGCAATAGAGCACAAAGTGTGTCATTCTTCCTTGTACTCTATTTGACCAGGACAGTCTGCGCTGCTTAGATCTCCCTGGTTAAGTGATCATGGAGAAGCTGTTTACCACACCACATTTATACTCGGGTCTGAATGCTGGTACTTTTTTCCTTCAATACCCATGTTTCTAGGCACAAGAATCCAAAGCAATCCAATCCCCACTCAAAGTGTTACCACCAGGGCTGCCTCCGTTGCAGCGGTTGCCGCACAGCGCTGCCGTATCTTGTGGTCCGTGTGACACAGGCTGCACCATGCCTCTTATCGGTGCGCTTCACAAGCAGGGCATGCCCAGGGAGCCTCACGCAGAACAAAAACCACAGCCTCTGCAGGCTGAACCCAGTCATAAGGAAGTAAACCAGAGACAGGCAGCACTCGCAGACGAAGGCAAAGAATGTAAAGCTAGCAGGCAGTTGTTTGTTTACTTCTTTGTTCTAAATGTACAAGAGAGGAGGTCAAACTCACATCCAAATCATATCACCATAACCTAAGCAACTGTAACAATTGCAGCCCCTTTGCACTTGAATAGTTTCCCTACCTTAAATTTTTATTTTGTTTTTTTTCTAGTTCAAATTTCCTGGAGGGAAGAGAGGAAAGAGCAGAATTTCGGAATGAATTGTAGGTGAAATTTAATCCTTAGCATCTTTCTGAATACTTGGATATTTTTTTATCTCTACATACTCATCCTAGTTTTTACTTAAAAAGACACAGTTGCTATTTCATATTCCTGTTGTGTGGAGTGGAAGTAACAGCTAATCTTGAATTCACCTAAAACGCAGACTAAAATACATAATCTTTGTGCAATAATAGGGGGAAAAAAGTAAACTCCTGTACAGCATTTTCCAACATGAGTGGAGTGGTAGCTCTAGACAATGTGTAGCTATTAAATCAATAATCCAGACATGGAGGGAATTCCCAGACAGCTGTTGGATTTTTTTTTTCTCCTAATCAGTAATAATAATCCAATGGTGGTTGAAATGGCATGATTGTCTATATTTTTGTGCTAGTATTTTCTCATGCATCTCTAATAGCTCCCTAAAGTACCAAGATGACCAAATATTAGTAGTAGCCATGTATTTCTTAAGAAAAGGCTGCTAGCTGTTTGGATATAAGAAGTCTGCGAAAAATATTTGGACCTTACTAACAAATCCTAAACTGGTTTCTCATCAGCACAGCCTGACATCTTTTGTTTTCTAGCAGAATGACCCTGATGGATGTTAGCTGCTTGTGTCAAGTTCTGTGTGGCAGAAGTCAGGAAGCTGTGTGGGAACTGAGCACACAGATTTTGAGGGACAACGGGGCTGGGGGATGGGCAAGCTGACCTAATAAGGCTCTTCCATCTCCAGTGTCTCTCGTTTTGCTTTCATATGAATTTCAGTGCAATGGAAATATTTACTCTGTTTCTAGTAGCCATGCAGACATCTACAATACCTCGTTTCTAGACTAGTCTAAGTTATTTTTAATATAGCTACAACCAGCATGCTTGGGCTATCCAGATTGCTATTTAAAAATACAAACATTTTTCTTTGTTCTTCCCCGCTTCAGTGCACTATTGGGGCTTACTTATTTCAGTGTCATCCTTCCTAACCTAATCCAAACAATAACCTTGGCTCAACAATTTAAACATATTGAATCCTCAACCAGAGTAGTTTTCCCTAGTAATACTCTGATTACAGCAGCTTTTATGTCTGAACAGGAAAGGACCTTAAACACTAAATCTCATCAGCACTGTAAAAAATAAGTGGTGAGCATCAGTCACATTTTCTTGAAATACCACGAGTCTTTCTTGAGGCCTAATCCTTTAATCTCTGGATTTTGGGCACTTCTGTTCTGATTACTAGGGATCAAAAGGTTTGGCAAATACTCTTCAGACCACTCTTCAAAGTGGCCACTGTAATATTACCAGGTTGTTATGACAATTGTATGATTTTTCACTGTAGTAGTAGCTGGTATTTTTGGATAAAGGGAGAAGATGGTTTATCAATGCAACAGTCTGACACGTTGAAAATGGATAAAAAAGTATGTGGTCCTCCAGTAGAGTGCTTCAGAGGATTTCAGAGCATGGCAATGTCAAAGTAAAAAGGGAAATATCCATCACTGATGATGAAAATTCCTCCTACTGTGTAAGACACAATATTTTCTAATG
Source organism: Mesitornis unicolor (assembly GCF_000695765.1). Lineage (NCBI taxonomy): Eukaryota > Metazoa > Chordata > Aves > Mesitornithiformes > Mesitornithidae > Mesitornis > Mesitornis unicolor. The sequence continues at coordinate 15,492 of NW_010189105.1, read as the reverse complement.
GAGGGTACCCTTATAGGGCTGCTGCAATATATACAAGTGCTGTTTTCCTAGGTTGTTTCCAAAGCTGGAAAGTAATGATTCATTTTTCTGAAACTAGAAATCTTACACCATTTCCTACCTGAAATACTGTCCTGTGTGAAGTTACATTTCAAAAGAAAAAACAAACCAAAAACTTGTTCATGTCATTCATAGACCAAAATCAATCCCTTAGACCCTACCGCCAGATAGTTTTGTCAGAGGTTCATTGGTCTGCTCTGGAAGCATACAGGTTTTGTCCTAAACGAGATGATTTCCTCATCCTATTTCAATCAAAGGCTACCTAAGTTGAAAGAGATCAGTGACTTTTCCTCCCAAAGTTTTGTTTTACTTATTGCAAACTAGAAGTAAAATGGGGCTAATTATTTTTCCCTATACTTGATCACTGGGACACCTGAAGACTGTCACTTTACATGTTAGATCTCTGTCTAAGGAAAACAACCCCATCTCACATAGATTTAAGAGAGGTAACAAGCTGCTTTTAAGAAGAAATCACTCACTTTTCAACAGAGAGGCATGCTATTGACAGGGCCGATTCTGAAAAGGAAACCATCCTGTCACTGAGACACAGAGCCCTGCAGTTACAAGAGCAAGTGCAAACCTCTCCGTGCTATTCCCCTTCATCACAGCCCTCATTACTGGCCTGCATTTATTGTTCCTGTCCAGGCGATCATCAGTAGAAAATACAATTGTGTATTTAGCACCAAAAACCCTAGAGTCTGAAAGAGCCAAATACTGCTCTTTTAATGAGTAATTTTACTTGCATAGGTGTGTCGTCACTTGTATCCAGTTCCTTTTCACTTGGAAGATTATGTTCTGCTACATAGCATAAAATTCATTTAGAAAACACTTTTTTATACTGTTGCTTTAATGAGGCTTGCCACATTGTATGTCTGAGCACGCATATCAAGGGTGAGTGCAGATGAGGTCTTTCAAATCTACTTTGCAGTGTTGACACCACCACAACAGTTCTGGCCTTTACTATCGGCTTGCGTATTTTTATTAATTTTTCATTCAGTGCAGAGTAAGGCATAATGGTTCTAAAATATTCAGTGAACATAAGGTGGCATCGCCAAGCAAATTAATATTACCTGACAAGTACAAACAAGTTTTAACATTTCAAATGTGTCCATGTTAGCATTCGATGTTAGCCTTAAACTAGAATAACACATATTTTGGCATTTGCTCATCCTATGTTGCTTGATAAAAGAAATGCTAATTCAGTCTATATTGTCAGTTCAGGCCTTGGCTTCCCTGCTAATGCCTACTCTCTGTTAGAAAACTTGTTCCAGAGTAATGAAATGGATTAAAATTCGACCTGTGTGCCGCTGTGTAAACCACCAGCACGAATGCACTTGACTTGTTAGTGCATTAAACTGCATTGGAAAATAATTTCAGCTTAGGGGAGGTACAAACTTTTCTGGTAACTGTAGTAGAAGACGTGTAGCTCAGCGTTGGCTGTGGAGGAAAGTGAGTTTGTTATCTTTTGCCTGTTTTCATAAACAAATGCCGACAGCAATTGTTGTTACTGCAGAGCCAGCAGAAATTCATATGGGTTGTCTTTTTGTTGTTCTGCCACACAAAAAAAGAGATGTTATTTTAACAACGGAATGTTTGATAGCTTTTAAACATACAAGGCCTGATTTTTAAGCACGCTGAGCCGCCACAATTGGGATTGAAGTCAGCCCTTGCTGCAGATGCCCCACAGCACTCCGAGGAGTCCCTCAGATTTGAGATCCAAGTACAACATTGAGGAACATCTCTGATGTGAGGATGGGCAGCAGGAAAAGGACAGGGGCTGTTGTTTTCTAGACACAAACTCAAGTTGGACTGAGTCTTTTGAAAGGTGCATACATTGAATGTGTTCATAAACTTTGCCAAGGTATCATCACAGCAATCAGCCTTAGTAGTAACGTGGAAGTTAACTTAAACTACAGCAGGGCTCCTCTATTGGGAATTGCTTTGTGAGAGGGAATGCAGAGGTAAGATTTAGGCAGAACTACTGTGGAACAATCAGGCACAGTAAAACATCCGTCTTTTGAAGAAACTACCTATAGCAAAAATAACCCTGGACTGGATACTGAGCTCAATTCCCAGGCTAGGTCCCTCTGACAGAGATTTAAAGGTTTCTGTTGTGTGATTACAATATTGGGGCTTTTTTACCTTAAAGCAGCTAAAGTTTTCTCAGGATCCATGCCTCAGCAGGTAACAGATAACTAAGGCGACCTAAAAATTAAAATAAAAACACCCCTCCAAAAAAAACCAAACTAAAACAAAACAAAAAAACCCCCAAACCCTCCAAAAAACCCCACATAAGATTTCAAATCCCTGACAAAACCAAATAAATACAAAATATATTCATTGTTTATGCAGAGTGGAAAAATGCCCTTATTCTGCCCCATCACTCCTTACTGCCCTCTTTCCCAAGGCTGAATCCCGACTTTAGTTTAGGTGTTGTATATTAATCGAGTGTTACGGGACAGACGTACAAGTAATGCAGTGGCAGGTAAAAGGCTGTGCATGCCTTTAAAATGTATTGTCAACTAATTTATTACCATTATTAAATTAATGTCTGTGTTCCAATGGTCTGAACCTTTGGTTAACAAGGCAGGAGAGAAGAAAAATTGGCCAGTGTTAATTTTGAATGAATCAGCTTTTATGCCTTTGGCTGTCCTGAGAACACTCCAAAGGCATTTAAGTTCAAAGAGTAGCTTGTGGCTTCTTTTCCATAAAGCCTGATCAAAAGAAAAAGATCCACTGGAAGAGCTGTTTTATTTCCTTAGATTTGGGCATTCTTCTCCAGTGTTAGCAGCTCAGATTTTGCAAGATCGTACCATGGCATAAGAAGCAGAAAGTGGAACGTAGAGATGAAGGCAAATGTTTGCTATCGAGGAAAAGTTGAATTCCCATTGTAAACAGATAGCTTGAATAGTAAAAATATTCAATATTAAAAATATTCAGGATCACCTGCCTATCATTTCCTAACCAGGCTGAACCGACAGCTACATTGTAGGTAACAGTCTTAGTGCAAATGTAGAGTCCAAAAGTGCACTAAAAAAACCACACAACTGATACCGTGCAACATGAAAAGCCGCTGTACTCACTGTAAAGGCATTACTTATAGAGGAAGTCATTATCTCTGACATGAGTTTTAATGCATTCAATGACAAGAAACATTGAGACTCCTCTTAGGGACTGTCTTGTTGAAAGTGATGTGTGATGCTGGTCATGTCAAGTTGCTGAAGTCAATTAAACTTTCTCCTTATTTTAAATATTAGAGGATTAATTAGTTCAGTTAGAGGAATAGTCTCAATTTGAAATCGCATTAAGGAGAGATATTTTACACAATAAAATAATCTCAATATTTTCTAATAAGGTAACTCTTAGCAGAGGACTATGGGTTTCAGTATCAAACTCTCAGGGGTTTGCTCAAACAAATTTGCTGTAGGCCTGAGTAACTCACGTGTGGTGTTCTGCGCCACTCACTGGCCCGAGGCACAGTAAAATAGTGTCTGGCCCACATGCAGAGGAAATCAGAGAAGGAACTTTCTCTGGTTGATTTGGGAGATGATGCTAGAGATCACGCGAACTGAGGAAAAGGAGAAGAGATTCCCAGGAAGAGTTTTCAGAGCTCATTTAGCCTTGGTGAATGATCTAAAGAAAGGGTCTCCAAAGTCAAACTGAAAGAGCAAAGAGAGCTGTTGAAAGTCTAACACATCAGTTGTGAAAGAGCAACAGGCAGAGTTAGTGGAGGTTTGTCTGACGAGTGTCTTTTAAATCAAGTGCATGGAAAGATGAAGAGAAGAAATCACCACCACACAATGGGAGATCTTTGTAATGTATTGTTTGCGAAAGAGGGGGAAAAAAGCAGATAATGGCAGTGAAAAGTAAGTTCCTTTTCCATTTTGTATCTTTGAAGCCAGTACAGCATGAACAGCAATCATGCATCCTTTCCCTGTGCTACTCTGGCGCCATGACTAAGCGCTGGCCTGTAGTAGAGACACCACCTCCACTAAGGTTGTGGTTTATTTTCCATGCAGCTTTTCCACCTGTGTTGACATTAACCATAAAGCTGCACATAATGTCACTCCATGCCGTGCATCGTTCTGTTTTTCCTTATGCGGTCAGCTATCCAATAGGAAACGAAAATAAACTACCTCTTTTCTGGGCCATGTTGAACAACTGTTAGACAAATGCCAACCACTTGTGAGTCTGAGCATTCAGTGCTTTATAGGGCAGCACACAGGTTTGTGTCAGTGAAGTTTTACCAAGCTACCGACGTGACAGTGACAGTTGTTGATCTGAGGGGGCTATGCTGAAGAAAGCGCTACTTGTGTAAATCTGAAAACATATTTTTCCCAACTTGCCCAACGTTTTTGTAGATCTCATCTGACAAAGATTTCAGTTTTGTTGGAAATTATTCTGATGTTGGAACTCTGTTTCAGGAAAGTGGTTAAGCTCACATATAGTCATAAGCATGTGAGCCGTTATCTGACTACACGATTGAATCAGATTTCTAAATTTGTTTCATCTCCTTTTGAATGGAAATTGATCCATCTTCTGAAATACTCCTATTCTATTGTTTGGTCTATGGCTGTGCTGTACTGTTTGAGGTTAATAAGATTTCTTCTTTTGCTTTAAAGCTCTTCTTAATGTTTCCATGCCACAAAGTATTCATCCTTGAAATTAGTAGCATGGTATGAAACGGTACTGTCTCTTTCCAAGTTCTTTGAGAATTTATTTTATACATGAGTTTAGTTTGATTTTAAAAAGAGCATTCACGTTAGCCCTTTCCAACCTGTACTTCTTCACTTGCCTTACCTAGTTTTCAGGCTTTTCTATTCTGCATACTATTTTTGTGGCAGAGACCACTTTTGGGACTGATGCTGTGTGGTCTGGAGTCTTTGCAATGTGTATTGCAGTCACTTACACAGGATAGACCTGAACTCCTTAACTCAGCTTTCCACTCGCTTGGTGGCTTTAACCTTTTACTCTTAAAATATCTCATTGTTACTGCCTCTGGTTCAGCTCCGTGAGAGCGCAGTCTACAGACAGTTCATGCAGCAACCAAGTTTTTGTGTTCTAGGTCAACTAGTGTTCAGACATGCGGACAAAATAGTGGCAGAAATGGTGAGGAATTACTCCTTTGGCTGAGAGAGAAAAACTGAAGAATGGAACCCACATTTCGTTATCTCAACCACCAGAGAGTGCAGACACTGTGAATCTGTTAGCACATGCACACAGTTTGAGAGTGACAGCTATCATGCCCAAATTTCCATGGCATCTATTCATAATAGTCCCTCTTTCTCAGTAAAAAAGCAAGGTTTTGGTGCCCTTTCTGAATTTGTTTTCTGCTGAAAACCATGTATCTTAAAATCTGGATGAAGCTGAACTCTCTGGCTAAGGGCGATTCTTTTGTTTGTTTGTCTGTACTTTGACCAAAGGATTATTACATCGACAGTTTCCCAGGATTCAAAATTGTCTTTAATCTGTTTACAGAGCTACATATCGTATTTGAATGAGAAAGAAGGAAATGAAAGTGGCCGTATCTACATCAACTGGTAGCTGTTCACAGGAAGCTGCAATGTCTGTCTAGCTTTCTTCCCCGGGAAAGCCCTCCCGATTGCTTCACTTCGCACCTAACTGCGTGGTGCACAGACATGCAGCATTGCCACCCAGACTATCAAAACAGCATCAGAGAGCAATAACTAATATACATGAGTTGAATAATAGGAAGTAGAATAATTCCTGCATGAACATAACTGAAAGTAATTTCACCCGCAACTGTCAAACTGAGCTAAACTGGCAACCGAAGGAATGTGTAGTTTTAATCGGTAGCTGTGCACTGGCAGCGAAGGAGAGACCTAGGCATGGTGCACTCAGACACTATCACCTCTTTCAAACTCACTCAGCCTGTGCAGCACCCTGCATTTTTCCTCTTTGCTTTTTTTGGTCACAGCTCACACATCTGTGAATCATTCGAGGAGAAAGTTTGAGAGATGCTATGTGTCAGGTCAATCCAGGTTCATTCACTGTACGTCCTTAGAAAGCCAGGAATGCTGATGTGTAAACAACGGGGGAGGGGAAGGGAAGGTTTAACAAGACAACCAGGGTTAATCTTTTATTTCAATATTGCGTATAATTTGGGTTTCTGATTACACACTGAACTACAGTTGTATTTTCTTCAATTTGATTGTACAAACTCAGCAGCCAATTAATATTCCTGCACTCTGTGCGTTGTGAGGATGCCCAGAGAAAACCTTTGTTATCGTCCTGGTGCTAAAGGAGCTGTTCAAGTTAAGCCATATTTCTCTACACAGCAACAGCAAAGTAAACGACAGCATTAATTCAATCCAAACGCTTGATAAATTGAGAGGGGTTGTTTACCTCGTGTATGAAAAAAGTCTCTTGGGGATGGGTTTTATTGCGATCTGCATAGTCATCCGTCTTCCTATACTGTCTGTGCTCATGTTTGTGAGTAAAACATATACAGTAATTTAGCATTCAGATAATCCCACGGCTATAATCCAGACAGATTTAGCTCAAATTTCTCCAGGATTTCTATTATCTAGATTTAGCAGTGTGGTGTTGACTGGATATTTTAAATTGCCGCAAAAGCTTTTTTCTGCAATAAACAATATATTTTGATGTTCTCATAATTGAAGCCGTGGATTCGTCCTGGCATTAACCACGTGTAAAAATGTATCTTTGTGAGGACGGCGGTGGCACAGCTGGAGCATGGTTTTAATGGATTTCAGTTATTTGGCTACCTACCACATAAGAACATACAATGTTTATATGAAAATCAATGTAACATATAAGAAAGTATTAATGAGGATAATCTAAAGAGCGTTCATCTCCACACATCATCCATTTGCAAATGAACTCAACTGCTTCGATTTTAATAGTGTTTTACTACAGTATATTAGACAATATAATAATATAGAGCCTGGCTCTCTTACAACACTTTTTATGAGTAGATCAGAGTTTTTATTGTTTTCCATTTCCTAAGACAGAACTTCGAGCCTTCCTCGCTCAGCACTTTTGAGGAAAAGACAGAGTCCAGAGGGAGAGAGAGCATCATTATCTGCATGAAGTGAGGCGATATTAAGTCCAAGTGCACTGGGTACCTTTCACAGCAGACCAGCCTTTGTCATATGTCCCCCTGATTAATTGCAAATGTATTCAAGGGAACAGAGCAGACACTGTAGAAAGGGGCCAAATATTCTTGTACCAAAAATGCCAGCCTTCCCACACTTGCTGGCACTGGTGGAGCTGCAGGAGTAAGAATGCTTATGTGGGAGAATTTTTGGAGGGAAGTGTACTGTGAGGAAAACTGAAACGCTGCTGCTTTTACCTGAGTGGCTTGAGAGTGTCTGAATTGAGGCAAACTGCAGAGCAGGGCAGGGCATGCACTGTGCTCTGCTTTGTAGTTGTGTTGCACATGCACAGAGTGCATTGTTCACCCCCAGGCCAGATCTTTTGGGAAGAGGCTTGTGCTTGATGCTGAGATGATGTGGTCCATAAGTGTCTGAGAAATTCAAAATAAGCAAACCACTTGGAAATGTGTGGTAAACAAACTATTTGGAGCCATTTGTGGGATTTGGGATACCGTCTGTCGTATTTTTGCTCCCTGAACTGGAGGATTCAGATGCCACTACATGTATTCGGGCATGCTGCCCCTGAAAGCACTTCCATTGTGCTGTGTTCCAGATACCTTCTCTGACTGTGCAATATCAACAGCCCCAAACACCAGCCCCCAAAAAACTTAAGAGAGATTTTCCATGTGAAGAAAGACTGAGGATGCTCATTTAATCTGTTGTGATAAAGCTGTTACAGGTATAAAATTTATTTGCTTGGTCCCCAAACCACAGGTTTGCCAGAATGACGAAAAGCAAAAAAAAAAAGCATGAATGAGAGAAACTTTTGTAGCTACCAATCACACTTCTGGGTAGAAACCTTCTGAGAGATATATGCTGTGTCTGTGTGGCAGTGCTTTTGGTTTCACACCTGCTCTGAGTAATTCTTTGCCATACTATAGCAATTGGGTTTCAGAAGCAGCAGCACTTACGAACTTGCAATAAAAAAGAAACAGAGTCAGAGCATTCACTCGCCTTGCTCCACTGCCCCTGCTAAAAGCAGTGGGGCTGCTCCTATCGCACTGAAAGCTCACACTTCTGGTGTGAGAAATTATATTTATGCCGAATGTCTATCAATATCCAAGTTTGATCCCCAGTAAGTCAGAACTATGAAGCTGTAATACCAGTGAAATGGAAAAGCAATCTGATAGCTCTTATACTGTTCTTACTTCCAGGCAGTGCCTGGGGCACCAACTGTTGTAAGTTTGGAGTTTTCAAGCCCCAGTTCTCGTCTTTCTCAAGATTATTTCCTTAGACCTTTAAAAAGTGGTATCAAAAAAACCACAGATGAGCAGAAGAGTTTAAAATGGACCTGACTTGGCTGTGTGTTAGCTGCATCTTTATTTGAACAGAAGTATAAATAAATTTAAAGTTTTACAGTCACTGTCTGAGAAAGTTGCAAATGCACCCACAGGCCTTCTCATCGCTACACAGAGCTGCTCAGCTTGCTGCTTGGAGTCTGGTTGCTTGCTTTTTTTTCTTTGGGTTTGTTTATTGTCATCCTATTATATCCTGACCTCTCATTCAGCAATTATTTTGAATCATGTGGAGGACACTTTTCCTCACTCCCTTTCCATTTTCACTTGTTAATGCAGATGCATCTCAAAATATCATCTTCCCAGGTTATCAGATCCAGGGCTTGATGATGCATACAGAGCTCAGTTGAAGTATCAAACCTGCAAAGAAAGACCAAGAAATGAAAGAGCACTATGTAAATATTGACAGGTTGTTTTTATGACTCAGCTATGATAGTTCTTCATTAATTTGTCTACGCTTTCAGAAAGGAAGGGAGGAAATTTGAAAAGCAGAGTAGTATTTGTTTTTTTACAAGAGACAACTGTCTGCTGTGATTTTAGAATTTTCTATTTAAGAAATCCCTCAAAATGAAAAAAAAATCAGAACAAAATAAAGGAAAAGAATCTTACAGAGAGGAAAGTCTGGTATGTTTAACATCAGTGTGTTCTATGTATCTGTAATTTGAGATTAAATACACTGTGGATAAGGTTAAAAACACAGCATTTTCTAACCACCTACCAGGCATTTATGCAGTATATTGTTTCCCTTTTGACAGCTAAATTACTAGTAATAAAGCTCCGTATCATCTCTGCCACGATAGTGTTTGTCCTCTGACATGGCTGTGCAACTGCATCATCTGCTATAAGTTGCACCAGTTCAATGAAGGCAAAATCTAGGCCTGTAGCATTTAATTAATCACTCTGTGTGCCATTAGCGGAGCTGACACCTTTCTGCCCCCTCCCCTACCTCAGTGCTAGAGGAATAAAGCAACGCAAACTAGTCAGTTGCTGCAGTTCTGAAAACAGATTTTCTGTGCGAGAACTTGCCATCTGCACAATCATCCTTTTCCTCTGAGTAGCACACAGCCAGAAGGTCCTGAGCCCCCTCTCTGTCTTGCAGAGGGAAGAATCTCAGACATGGCTTTGGTAGCTCTGCCCTGTTGTTTTTTTCAACCCATTGAGGTATTTTCTAAAGATGCTCTTATTTCCGTGTGCTTGGCTGGTGTTATGGTGACCATGAGTGCATATATCAAGTTACTGGTATGGGAGTAGCCCTGCCAGGAAGCCAGAGGGCATGTTCAGTGCAAACTGTTTTTAGACGCCTAAATAGGCACAGATCTAAGTTGAGTGCCTGTTATGTTAATAAAAGGACCAAACATTACTTCTCCTACCTCCTGAACGTGGACAGAACACAGGCTGTATCTGAGAAAAGGCTTGCTCCTGGGTTGATGGCACACTTGGCTAACTGTCCCTTACAGCATTGTGTAAACAGCAACAGTCTTAAAGTGGGGTTAGACAGTCGGATTTTTGAGCTTGGGATCTGTTAGAATTCATGGGGAGGACTCTTTTAAAAACTGAAAGGGGAGAAATTAAGACGACAAGCAAACAAACAAAGGCCTCATACCCCCCCAGCATGGGAAGTTTTAATGGACAAAATGTGATCAACTCATTCTAGGCGTTAAAGCGCAAATGAAAAGCGGAGGGAAAGCTGCCCCTACTTTACATTTCTTCCTGATGTTGAAAGAGAGCTGTTCCTTGCTTCCTGAAGGAAAGAAGATGATCTGCCTCAGGAAAATCAAGTTAGGAAGATGAGCTACTGATTTATTTGTTTTACTCTTCTCATAGTGTATAAAACATCCAGCTGGATGGGCTTTTTACTGGTCTGAAAACTGAGTTGCTCCACTAGAGCTTATCTAGATTAAAACCACTGAAAAACTCTGAGCACCATCCCAAACAGTAAAGTCCAGGGTTTTATCAATTATAGTCTTCATGCTTTCCTCCTATCCTCAGATGATATCAGTTGTAAAGTGGCAGCTTTTATAGAAATTTCCATAATTTCACACATAATATTTATTAAAAAGCTATTTAAAGACATCAGCCATCTCTTAGGTTCACTTAAAAATAGCAGAGGACATGAAGTGCTCTCTCAGACTGAAGTTTATACCTTCGTCTGTTTTTCTTTTGAATTGTTAGAAGTGTTAGAAGCCTGATAGTATGGGAATGTCTGGTTTTTGGCTGTATACAGTGTTGATTTGTAAGAGTAGTGATATTGTGATATTCAACTAATTAAGACATTGATAAAGCATGTTGATAAAGGATGCCATTCTTCTCCTACTTAAACTGATTTGCTGTTGGGTTTTTTGCTAGGTGGAGCATCCAACCCAAACATGTTGGTTAAGACCACAGAGATCCCTGTAGGTACTGAGAAGACTATAACACCACTGCTGACTCATTCACTGCCACACTCATCTGACATGGGAACCGCTACCCAGCCTTTCCCTCCCACCCCCATTCACATGTTGCTGTCTGCCCATGGACTGGGTTCCCTCAACAGCTCTCTGGCTTCATCCCCATCTCAGTGGTACCTTTCCTGATAGCCTAATTTTGGCTCTGAGCTAGCTCCAGTGCCTAGATAGGATAAGTATAAGATTTCAGCCAGATGGATTATGAACAACATTTTCTTTTCAATGCTCTTGGCTCCAACCCCACAGAAGATTGCTTCAGCCCAACAGAATAAAATCCTGTCCTTCAGGCAGCTGAGCCAGTTGCCTTACTTTACCATGCAGTGTAATTATCCTGTATGTTCCATATGACAGGTATTCCACTCAGACCTCCTGTTTTCCACCTGAAATCTGGATGCATTGCTGACTTTGGGACCACACAGTGCAAACTTCCTTACAAAGGCAGATGAAGGCATTAAGGATCTGGACCTATGTATATTTTCATAAACAAACAGTCCTACATTTCTTATATTTCACCATGACAAGAAAAAATAATGTCCATGGTCCACTGTGCTCTATGCTGGTGAGGAAAACTCCCTGTGAAGGTTATGAATCTATTAAAAGCAAGTAGATAATAATGATAAACTAGATTTAGATTATAAACGAATGGGATTTAGCCCACCTTACACACATTTTCCATTTCTGAGTAATTCTGCAATCACATATTCATGCTGAGGAAGACCTGTCAGTGGGATTCTTTGCAGGATAAGACTTTTCCAGCTATTGGAAGTGGGATCATTGCAGAGGTACTAACATTTTCCTGCTGGTTACTGAATGTAGCACAAATCTCCCTGGCATCTTGGTTAATTATTTAAAGTGTAACAGACAAAGATAATATTATTAGAATTATTATTGGAAGAATTTATGATCTATTATGAAGTGAAAGTGATTTTGATATACGAGCAGTATCGAGAGGAACTGCCAGTGTGAAAACTCAAACCGGATCTGTGTGCGTAATATTCTTGTCTTGCAGGAAGTAGTGGGAGTAATATGTGAAAAAAGAGTTGTTCACAAATCAGTATCCTTGGGAGCACTCTAGATGACTTTTCCTGCACTTTGTCATATTCTGCAATAAAAGAAAGATCCTCTTTGCTCTCCTTGAGCCTTTTTATGTTACAGACTGTGCACACAAAGCCGTGTGTGTAACAGCTCACTCACGCTGGTTCTTCAGCAAAGGATGCAGAGTAGGATCAGGTACAAAACAAAGGTTCCAGTCCATGATGTTACAACTACAAATCTCAGTGCAAAATAATGTTAATCATGAAAAGAAAGGTATTCCTTAAACTGTCTCCATGATTGAAGGCTGACTTTTGTTTCCACGTTATAGTGGGATGAATATTGCACAGGCCCTTGCATTGCCTTCACTCACAGCTTAACTGGAATCATGAATGTTTTTCATAATGAAGTCCACAGCCTGCAAAAGATTTGTATTCCAAGTGCATGCGTAGACCCTGTTGTTCCAGATTGTACTTCTTTCCCAAAGCATGCACTGACAAGCTCTTTGGTATGTTTATTACTGGACGACACTGTGAGCCAACTAATGTTTACTGCTGCCTGCGCATTAGGTCAATCCAGAGTTTTACCACAACAAGGTACGTTTTGATGGGTTGTGCCTGAAGGGCACTATCCCTTATGGATCAGCTCAGTGGGGAGAAGAACCTGCATCTGGATAAGGATGTGCTGAGCTCCCACCTCAGCCTCAGGGGAAAGTAGGTAGAGTGACAAGTTCTGCCCTTGTATTCCCCAAGCACAACCACTCCTGATTTGTACCTGGCTGTTTTCCAGGGCTCTAGGATGGACGAAATCCTTCTCATGTCCTGCTTGACTCCAGATAGCTGCATTATGGCCAACCACAATTACTGGTATGTGTATTATGTTGACTAATTAAGTAGATGTAACATCATAAATATGTGTGTATTATACCTAAGTTATGTTCATAGAGCAAAGATGCATCCATAAATACAGGTACCAGAAGTAGAAGACAGATGGTATTTATTCTATATTAATTAATATTGCATGCAGAATTTCCTCCTCCTTTAAATATCTTGAACATCCTTTTTTTAGCATCTAAGTGCACACATACAGATTCTTTTTTGCTTTGACACCTGATGGTTTTGTTTTATCTCCATGCAACATAGGTGGCTTTGGTTTGTTCTTGTAAGTACTGGTCTATCTGGTCTACCTTCAATCTAAATGTCATTATTGTAATTCTACTTTCTACTTAAATCAAGTTAATCAAATGATTTAATCATTTTAAAGGTGGAAAGCAAACAATGGTACTAACCTGCCTGAAATTTGGAGAGTGAATAGGACTAGTTTGACAGGATTTGGGTCTGCAGGTGTTGGCCTCACTGGCCATCCCCTTTTTTTTATAGTTTGTTTTTTCTTAGTCACTTGATTCAGAATAACATTACACATAAGGATGAAATGTGGCCACTGCTGAGATGTTACTGTTCAGTGTAACTTGTTCAGAAATACTGCTTAAGACACATGGTCTTTGCAATTGTTGCCTTACACTGGAACATTTCTGCCTTACAACAAGAGTCACACATAGATGTGGCTAAAAACAAAAAAGCAATGGCACTATCATGGATATTCAAACCCCATTGCTTTAAGGGACACTCTAGAGGAAACTAGGCCAAAAACTTGACCTATTTTAAAAGACATGGCAATCTGTTCTTTTAAAAAATCATTCACACTTCATTGAGTCCTTCTCTCTCTCCTATACCATGAAAAATATCACACAGTAGTAGGATTCAGAATTCTTCTCTCTCTGTATAGTTTCCCAAACAAATATTGCACGCTGAAGTCTCCAGTTTGACAATTGATTTTTTCTCCATCACGGACCTTGAGAAAGGAATCATCTTAAAAATTAGAACATGCATAAACTGAACCAATTAGGTGTAGCTAAGTAAAATTGCTACATCACTGCACTTTCTTCCTACCGTTAGCTGCAATGGACCCATTTGGCAACCAAAAGGTCTTAGGATCCATAAATTATTTTTGCTTCTAAGAACTTCCATGTTTTGAATTTAAAAACCAGGAATGGTGAGCCACGTTTCTCAGTTATTTTGTTGTTTGAAATGTGGCTGTGAAACTCTATTTACTTCACGTTGGCCTCCTGCCAGAGGAGGCCTTGTTTTAGCAGATGGTTGCAGAGCGGAGGCCAGACATTTCCTGCTGCGTCCTGACGAGGCACGGATAGCACCGCTCCCCGGCACAGGCATCGCTGCCTTCATGGGCCACCAGTGCTGGAGGTGCAGTGGCTGCTGGTGGAAAGGTTGTGAAGAGTCCATGAAGCAGCCCTTGGAGCAAAAGCCTTCATGGACAAGAGGGTCCTGACGTGATGCTCAGAGGTGATGGAGCTGCTGGCCAGAGGATAAGCAGGGGGAGGCGTGGAGTTTTGACCAAGAAGAATTGAAGTGTTAAAACCAGATGGACATAAAACAGTAGTGATGAGATGTGATTGCTTTGATCCTTGACAGGACACCCCACTGTCTTGTCAGGGTTAGAGAGCTAGAAGAAGAAAGACAAAACGGGAGACTATGGCATCATACTGTTGTGTGGGTTTACCTGTCTGCTCTGCAGGCACAGTGTGTGGGTAGCGTTTTCCCTTCTCAGAGAACCAAAATCCCTAATGTGTCCTCAGGCTGGTGTTTGATCTTTCAAGACACTGCCTGTTCACAAGATGGGAATCAAAGGGCAGTGCCATATTCACAAACACTTGTGTATCGCTGGATCACTGCCTTGCCAATTTGCATACAGGAGAAAGTTCAAACAAATATCTCAAGAGGATGTAGGACTTGGAAATCCTCCAGGATTCCTTCAGTCAGCAGCAAGATTAAGGACATCCATAGTTTATCTGGGAATCCAGAGCTTGGACTACTGTAGTTGAAATTCGTAGTTCCTGTGCCATGTGGCTCTGCATTTGGGGATTCAGTGCTCTCCCACCTGCTGTCAGATACCTGGAGCCACTGCATTACCACGTGAGGCTTATTTGGGTCGTGATTTTGTGCAGATGGCAAGGCCTCTGCAAACTGCAGCTGGCCCCCTCCCTGCACTCAAGCCATTCTGCAGATGGTCAGTGTTTAGTTTTGAATGCTTGTGCCTTTCCGGTTTAATACTGGATCTCAAAAGGAAAAAAAATCAAGGAAAGACTAAAGTGCTGATTGCTTTGTTACATGAAACTTGCATATATTTCTCTCTCCTTGGCCTTGATTCTCTCAGAATCTCCCTAAAACGGAGCCTGTGGGTCAACATAAGAGACAAGTGACAAGATCAGCCATATATATAGGGGTCTGACCAAAAATATTTTTCCCCTAACTTACGTCAGCAAGAGCATCAAATATTCAACAACACCAAAAATGGAAGGATGTCTCTGTTTAAAATGTCATTTAGTCAAGTATAAAACTTTGATATTTCCCAGTGACAGCCCTTCCATCTTCCTCATCAGCCTTGTACAGGACAGTCTGAATCACCACTTTCATGACCCACTGTCCCCTTCTAAGTATTCTTAGGCTG
>NW_010189104.1:0-41125 GCF_000695765.1 Mesitornis unicolor | reverse complement strand
TAAATGAATATTTTACTCAGTGCTATTTATAGGATGGTATTAATAATTCTGTTATCTAAATAGTTCCAAACAGCTAATCTAAGAAGCAAAACCAATAGCTAACCAATGAGACACCTTAATAGATGAAGAATTAACTCTCAAATTGAACAATCAGCCAATAAATACAGAGTTGAAAATTGCCACTTTAAACTGTTACCATAGTAGTACTGCACATCAAACACATTTTACATAAACTGAGGTCAGTCGTCTATACATCATATGAAGAATTAGACTACATTTGTTTTGCAATGAATATTTTAAATATGTATCTAGTGATAAAATATATTCATAATGTCCTCACATCTAGCAGTTACCATCATTTTTCAATTAAATGCATCATTTTTTTATTTCCTCCTAGTAGGTTTCATATTCTAACAGCTAGACCAAGGATGGCCAGTTAATTCTAGATGTCTTCTATGAGGGGAACTGTTCTGCCTTACCTATTCACAAGTGCTAACATGTTGCCAATGAAGTGCTTGTGTCACACTTAGATATATACTGTGCATAGTACATTTAGCTTTGTTTGTAATCTTGTTTTGGAAAGTGCCAAGTTTTATTTTTGTAGCTGTTTAAAATGAATAATGTAGGCAGAAGATAAAAGGGCTTGCCTAGCTGATAAGCTTCAAGTCAGTGTATTTATTGCCAATGCTATTAATGCAAATAGCGGAATACAAACTAAAAGCACAACATTAAAAGCAAACTCCTACAGCTATGCCCAAATTCTGTAAAAATATCCCATAATTAATAATTATCCAAATGTACAATTTGTTTTGTGACTTATGCAAAGTAGTTCTTCATGACATTTCATTTTATTGCTTCAGCTTGAGTTTCTCTGCTGAATTTTCTGACTGCGTATTTCTATGGTAACCCTGGAGGAGGGAATGGAAGGGTGCCCAGGGACAAGAAAGGAAGGATGCTACAAAAAGGAAAACAACATGAAGCTGAGAGAAACAGCCAACAAAGGAAAAAAAAAAGGAATTGCAACAGCTTTTATAGGAGACTAGACCTACACGAATAACACTTCATGACCAAATAAGAAAAACAAATGGCAAGCATATTATGAATAAAAGCTCTGAACATCCTTGTGCTAGTTAAGCCATCCCTTTTATTATCAACACACATTTAATCTGGGGACTGTGGAACGAAAAGTAGGGGAAGTTGCTGGACTCAACAGGTAATTTTAAGTAACGTAAGATCAATGTCTATGCCCCTGTATAGTTTATTTAGTGAACTGAAAGTTCCATTCTCCTATGTAGCTAAAGGAATCATAGAATCGTAGAATACCAGGTTGGAAGGGACCACAAGGATCATCTAGTCCAACCTCTCAAGGTAAAAGTATAGTTTAAATGAGATGAGTCAGCACCCTGTCAAGCTGACTCTTAAAACTGAACAACACAGGGGAATTTACCACTTCCCCTGGGAGATTGTTCCAGTATCTGATTGACTTCATGGCAAAAAAATTTCTTCTAGAGTTCAATCAGAATCTCTCCAGAAGAAACTTGTGTCCATTACCCCTCGTCTTTTCCAAGTGACTCCTTGTGAAAAGGTGTAGAGAGAGAGGAAAAAGTTAGTCACAAATTCTGAGGCACGTACACCAGGTAGCTGCATGCCTGGAAGCATGAAACCAAACACTGGGTGAGGTGGCAAGCACTGGGCGACGTGGCAACCATCACTAGATCGATATCTGGTGTTATCCAGATGCCCAGAGGAGTGTGAAATGAGGCGGAGGCCTCATGGTCCCAGTCTCCCATTTCTTTCCATCCCAAGCAAAGGAGCCATTACCTCTACCCATGCAGGTGTGAATTAATGGACTTTGTGACATTAACATAACTGATAAGGTTGTCTATAGTCATCCCCACCCGCATGTATGCCGTGGTGATGCAACGCGGAAATTTGAATCTACTCAGGCATCCTCCTGCCTGCTGTCACATACATCAGGGAATAAAAACCCTAAGATTCATACTAGAAATGGGGAGTTACGTCTCCAGCCATGGAATGATGAGTACCTTCCCCCTTGGTCAGAATGCTGGCCAAGGTAACTTACATGTGAGCCCTTATTTGGGGTGACAGGATGAATTTGGAACTACACCGATGAACTGGACGGATTAATGAATTCGCTCCCTCTCCATCCCCACCACTTGGGTCATCTCATGGGTAAGATTATTTACCTCAGCTAACGCTGAGTGATATATTTTCTCCTCAGGTGCATTCATATACCCTGAGTGTATTTTATATTTCTCTTCTCAGGTTCATATACCCTGAGTGTATTCTATATTTTCTCCTCAGGTTCATATACCCTGAGTGTATTTTATCTCTCTCTCCTCAGGTTCATATACCCTGAGTGCATTTTATATTTCTCTCCTCAGGTTCATATACCCTGGGTGTATTCTGTATTTTCTCCTCAGGTTCATATACCCTGGGTGTATTTTATATTTACTCCTCAGGTTCATATACCCTGAATGCATTTTATATTTCTCTCCCCAGGTTCATATACCCTGAGTGTATTTTATATTTCTCTCCTCAGGTTCATATACCCTGGGTGTATTCTATATTTTCTCCTCAGGTTCATATCTAAGTTTCCCTGAGTGTGTTGGTTTTGCTCCACTGTAATTCTGTTCAAACAGGTTTATCTATTTGCCAGGCGGCCAGGCTCACTGTGGGCAAGTTGTTGTGTTGGTGTTTGTGTGTTCCATAGTGCTTTGTTGTTGGTATTATATTAGTTACAAAACCTTTACTGTACCTGTAGCTTTTTAATTTATCACTGGTAATCCAAAAGAACCTGTAAATAACGATTATTATTTGTTTCCCGATTTGTGTCTGTCGCATATTCGGTGCCAGCCTCACAAGACCGGTTTTATTTTCCCCATTTTCGCAACAAAAGGGAGTCTCCATCTTCTTGGTAGCCACCCTTTATGTATTGGTAAGTGGTAATAAGGTCCCCTCTAAGCCTTCTCTTCCAAAGGCTGAACAGGCCTAGATGCAGTCATCTCCAAAAAGTTATTTCATCCCATCAGATGTGTCTGTTTCTCAACACTGATTGCATGAGGTGACTGACTTCTAATTCAGATAGGTGAATTAGGCACTTAAAATTGCCATCTTTCTTTATTCTAGTGGGGAAATAATAGTCTTGTGCACTATCTGAATGCATGGGTTTGTTAGTCACATCTATCTACCATTTACAAATAACTTAAGTAGCTATGTAATGGATGTTATATATTACATGTTACATCCATTATGTAATTTTGAGGCAGGAGGGAAGTGAAAAAGAGAGAAAAGAGTCTTTGGAGCTCCTCTACAGAGTTTATTTAGATCAGGCTATTGATTTGAGCACTGATGAACTTAGGATGTACCTAGAATCTCTGCATGGTACCAGATATTTAAGGCTCATTAGACTGTTTATGGCTGCTTACAGAAGAAGAAGGATCTCTGCAAGACATCAGTTCTCTTTTTACATAGCTAATGTCAAACAGAGGCTGTGGCTGCTGAACTTGACACACTAGGACACATGGAGATAATTGACATTGCGCACTTTCTTATATAGGCCATGACAGCTCATCACCTCCATATTATTTTACTGGTAGATGTCTCTCTTTATGAGACAAGTACTTGTCAACTTCCTCAAAAAGAGGGCAGATCATTTAAAAAAAAAAAGAATTATCTCGCATATCACCTACTCTGTTTAATGTTACTCTTTTCTTCCCATAGCTATTATATCAATTTGAGTATTTGTATTTTTCTGCTAGATGTAGGATATCATCAGGGCGTATCACATGCATTGTTCACAAGGAGTGTTAAGCAGAAACACTCCCAAGCAAGAGGAATTCTAACAATGTCACCATCATAAGTATTAGACAACCTTTTCTGATCCTTTATAATTTCATTTTTATCCCAATGAATAATTAAAATGAACTCTGTTTTTCCACTGTGAATTAAGTTTACTGGTGCTGTTTTTCTTTTGAGAAAGAGTGAACCTATTGTTTCTAGAGCTATGATGACTGTGACGGAGTCTGTCTTCTTCCTGATCTCAGAGTCACTGTTTATATGAATAAATGCTGTGTTAAAATGTGTAAAGAGGTGGAACCAGGTCTTAAATCACTGTCATACATCAACACCATGCCTGACTACTGTGGTTTTTTTTTCATTATATTGTGTATAAAAGCTCAGCAATGTACAAAAAAGGTAGGATGGAAGTGAGGAAGAATGCATCAAGCTTTTCTGTATATTACCTATTTCATGAGGAAACAAAAGTGGAAAATAACAGATAAATCAGTTCCAAAGCTCTTTGGAGCAGGCTTCTCAATAAATAAATAAATACAATACCAAAAGCAAATGTTACTTCAGTGCCCATCCTAATTAACTTTCAGTTTCTTCATCAGATACAAAAGGACAAAATCATATTTTCCACTTGAATGACCTGGTTTATATTTTTATGGTAAAAAAACCCCCAACATTTCCAAGACAGTAGTAAGGTTTACACATCTCCTTTAAAACATATAAAATAGGTCTGCTGCATTGGAGTATTTCACACATCATCTACTACCCTACCTATTCAGTATGGACCATTGTATATAAAAGTATTCAAGTGTGTTAGAGGCACTTGGTAAGAGAATGTACAAAACCATAGATATCATCCTTTCCAGTCAAGTCCTTAAGTAAAAAATTAATGTATCTTCTGTTTTTTTCATAAACCTCTAAAGGACAAAAATATATATACAGCAAACCTGGCTGCTTAACTGTTGTCATCTGGAAAGAAAAATAAAAAATATGAACAAAACCAGATGCAATTAATTCTTCAGACTACAGATTTCTGAAATCTTGTTTTATTTAAAATAAATGTGATTTTTAGACTTGTTACATAGTATGAAGGATATTTTAAACAGGATAATAATTCAAGGGACTTACAAATTTTACTTTATCAGCATAGATTTGGTCTAGTAACGCCTGCTGACTTAGCTTAAAATGTATGTGTACATTAATAGTTATTAAAAAAAAGTCTCTAGTCTTCTCTAGAAGACAAGAAAAATAATGTAAAGAAAAAGACTAACAAATAATATACCTCCCTCTAAGAACATCTTCTCATTATTAAATAATAAAAGACTAAGTGTAGGCTTTATTTTAATACCAGTTGATAGTAATTTCAAAGACAGTGTACCAAATCTCCATACATGGTGCCACAACTAGGTATTACGTTATGCCTCCTCACATAAGTTGGTTAATTATGCAGGATATGACACTGCAGGAAGCAAACTAAATAATAGCTAGCTATCACAATCACATCAGGAGTACAGCCTGGCTGTCTGTCACATCACAGTCTCTGTGGAGGTGAACTGCAGTGTACTTTCATGTTGTCTTCTCCCTTTTCCCATGTGCACCTGACCTACCACAGCCCATGAGTTTCACAGTAATTGGTACTACCTGTAAGAGTGATAAGTACAGACACATAAGTCAGAGGTTCCCAACTCATCGTCTGTCAATCATTAATGGTCTGGTAGGTCAGGCAACTAGGCTTTCATATCATACGATCAGAGTCTCAAAGGGAGCTCACTGGATGATATACTCCTCCTGCAGCTACACAGTGCCAGTATCTCCACACATCATTTCTGGTACATGGTGTTTGATGCATCATATATGATTAATGACTGCATTAGTGTCCATGGCACATCAAGACAAATATAAAATCTGCTGCTATAGATGATAGGAGCTTAGGAATTTGTAGGCATTTGATTTTCTCTGTCTTTGTGGTTTATTAAGCTGTTGATATGAAGGGTCGAAAAGGAATCTTTGTAGGCAGCTCAAAAACTTTCAGACTTTAAAAAAGTCTTTTTTAAAAAAAAAATATTAGTTTTCTTTGGGTTTTTTGTTTGTTTTTGATGCAATTAAGTGTCCATCATGAAAGACTGAAAAAAAATCTGTATATCTTTATATCTATAAATATCAGAATCAGCTTTTTAATTTAGAATATATCATAAAACATGATGCTCAAATCATTTGTGTCATAAGCACTTTTGTATAAGTCATCAGAACAATATTTAATTAAAGTTCAGTGACAAAACCACCATACAAACTCCTTTTATATCATACTACACAATGTGCTGTTATGCTTTTTGAGGTACATCTAATTTAAATGATATCTTCCTGTCCCTCTCAAACAGTTAGCTCTTTTTAGAATCATTCATGTTAACTGAACTTCTTGTTTGCACTAATCACGGACTTACATCTCTGGAGTGAAACACAAACACTATTAAATAGAGTACAAGTTATGCTCCATACTGCAGCATACTGTACATTACTTACCAGGGCACAACAACAGTGCAGAGAAAATATAAGGCTGAAAGTGAAGGATGCAGTTCTGTTGATATAATTTTGATGGAATACCAGGACTCAAAATTAAATTAATATTCAGCTCAACAGTGACTCATACATTTGAAAGTGAATTGGAAATTTGGGTAAGCAGAAAGTAATGATTCATGGGGGGAATTTTACAGGAGGAAGGAACTTTACTGTACAGCCTTGCTAAAAGTCTGAAAAGGCTTTCAAAAGTTGTGTGAGTTATAAAAGTGAACAATATCTGCCACTTTTTTTTTAATAGACAGGAAGGTTAATTAACATCCTGCAACCTTTTTCCAGTTGCAGAAATTGACAGTTTCACCAAGTATCAAGACAGAAGATCCTAGCAGAAGAAACATGAAATACAACATCGATTTCCAGATTGTGGTAAATCCATGGATTGCTGATGGTCTGTGAAACTATACAAACAGATCACAGGGCATCCATGATTAAAGAGGAACTCACAGCTGGCCAATCTCTGTACTGACTGTGGTTCCTATGAACAGCCAACAGTACCAACAGTACTGAGGTCATTAAAAGCCACTACACTGTGCTTTCACTTGGGTCATGATACGCCACTTAAATCTACAGCATGCACTCCTTTATTCCCCAGAACACAGGGTAGTGGTCTGTTCTTCTCCATCTTCTTAAGCATAAACTCTTGGTTATGTGTCTGTACCATCCCTGACTGCTGCATGAAACTTCGGAAATGGTAGGGTTTAAAGTTTTTCACTAACATATAAAAAGGTAGAGATTACAGAAAAGACATGGAGATGGTTTCTTCAATGCAATTGCTTTTTGATCCTGTCAGGTATGAAGGTGCTTTAACATAAAGGTAAAGGAACCCTGGTAAATTACTGGTGAAACTGGGAATGAGACGGTGATACTGTGTCTCTCTTCATTCTTTTATTCTGCCATGAAAATATAAAGAAGAAGGCAAAAGAGTGACCAGAACACGCTTATTCAATGTTTCCTGCTCGTTTTAGTGGATAACTGTAACCAGGGCTCAGAGACTTGTAACTGACAGTAGAATATCCACAAAGACAGGGAACATAGGAAGACAGGGACAGAGGAATTTGCTTGGTTCAATAATTCCTATTCTGAAAACATTAAAGGTACAAAGAGAACTTTATCATAAGTACTATGTTTTAAGCCTCTGTAATAGGAGAAAACCTGGGGTTTTTATTAAAAATCAAGCCTTTCTTTGGAACAAGACATCTAAGACAAGGCAAAAACCTATGATGGATCTTGCTAATGTAACATCTGTAAATAATACTTTTTGTTTATAGATTAGTTTGCAAGGGATTTCTGAAGGTCGTCTGGGATTTCTGAATGAAATCTGGTTCAACGTCCTCCTTGGAGCACAGTCAACCTCCAAGCTGTGTTTAGTTTCAACTTTAGATCACAGTGAAGCATTGCATATCTCCAACCGGTCTGGGCAATTTTTTCCAGACTTTGACCACTCACATAATGAGCATTTTTTTCCTAAAATCTGTTCAGAATTTCTCTTGTTGTAGCTCATTTCCATAGCCTCTAATATGTGTATACCACCAATAAGAATATGGGTCATCTTCTCTATATTCTCCTACTGGATAGTTGAAAACAGCTCACTTTTTTCTGCCCTTTTCTATACTAACAAAATCACTTCTAGTCTTTCTGTATACATCTTGTGCTCCAGCCTCCTAAACACTTTAGTGACCCTGCACTAATTCCTATATGTCAATGTTTTTCAAGTACTGTGGAGCCCAAAACTGAGCATGATACTCTGGACGTTGCATCCTCAGTGCCAGAGAAGAATCCCTCTGGACTGCTGGCTATACTTACATAGCCCAACATACTGTTATTCTTAATTTCTGTGAGGATACACTCTCAATAATGCTTGACTTGTCGACTGGGACACCTAAATCCTTTTCTGCTAAGCTGCTTAATAGCCAATTTGTCCCCAGCCTTTGCAGGATGTCACATTCATCTTTGTTCAACTTCATAAAGTTTCTGCCAGCTTTGCCTAGCTTGATACTGTCTGCATACTTGCAGAAAGTCCACTTCGTCTTATTGTTCAGGTCAGAAACAGAGACATTAAACATCGTCTATCTCAGTATCAGCCCTTGAAAATGACTGAGTTTCTTTCCTTTTTCCAAATCTGAATATTGCTGTACCCCACAAATGTGATCAGGAGATACTGATCAGTCTGTGGTACTGCTTCAAGAGAATTGTCAAGACAGGACTTAAAAAAACCTATTATTTTATATCAAATCTGTCATTGAATACATGCCGAGAAATTCTTCATCTAGTCTCTAATTTGCCCCTGCTATGTCAAATACATGGTCATGCTCTGAACAAGAGCCAGCAGTGTGCCCAGGTGGCCAAGAAGGCCAAAAACATCCTGGCTTGTATCAGAAATAGCGTGGCCAGCAGGAGTAGGGAGGTGATTGTCCCCTTGTATTTGGCAATGGTGAGGCCTCACCTCAAATACTGTGTTCAGTGTTGAGCCCCACACTACAAGAAGGACATTGAGGCACTGCAGCATGATCAGAAAAGGGCAACAAAGCTGGTGAAGGGTCTGGAGAACAAGTCTTATGAGGAGTGGCTGAGGGAGTTGGGATTGTTTAGTTTAAAGAAGAGAAGACTGAGGGGAGACCCTATCGCTCTCTACAACTACTTGAAAGGAGGCTGTAGAGAGGTGGATATTGGTCTCTCTTCCATGTAACTAGTGACAGAACAAGAGGTAATGGCTTCAAGTTATGCCAGGGGAGGTTTAGATTGGATATTAAGAAAAGTTTCTTTATTGAAAGAGTAGCCAGACACTGGAACAGGCTTTCCAGGGAGGTGGTAGAGTCACCATCCCTGGAGGTGTTCAAGAATCATGTGGATATGGCACTTCAGGACATGATTTAGTGGGCATGGTGGTGTTAGGTTGATGGTTGGGCTTGATGATCTTAAAGGTCTCTTCCAACCCTAATGATTCTAGGAATTCTATGATTCTATGTTTTCTCAGTATTAGTCCCCTTCCACCAGATAAGAAATTACTCCCTACTGGTTCTGGATGCTAGAAGTTTCAGTATTTTGTATGCCTTTTTATGATAAGGTGCAAGGACTCAGAACTATTCCCTCTCTGGGTTGATCAATATACTCAACTAAGTGGAACAATTAGCTTTTCACAAAAAGGTTTACAGTTTGGGTTTTGAGAAGACAGTACTTCATATTGTATTCATATTCTGAGCATAAATAAGCATCCTGTGACTTCAGTTTGTGCTGAAGTAAAGGCAGCAGAATGCCAAGTCTGAGATAATAAATATAAGCTAATGCTGTTGCAGTGATTTTGGGGATCTCAGTTTAAGGGCAGAGTATTTTTTTAAATGTTACATATATGATTTATAGAGTCAAGATTTGTTAAATCATGGTGTTTACCTATTGGGTTGGCCAAAACTTAAATGCAGTTTTTTAATAGGCAGACATACATGTCTTGAAATGTAACTAACTTCATTTTAAACTGCAAATTCATTATGTAACTTGACAGCTGACAGTTCAAGCTTGTTTTAGAAAAAGAAAGTGCACAATTTCATTAAAAAAAATTTATTTGGCATTAATTTCAAAGTGGAAAATCAAAAGGAACATTTTCGTCATATTTTGCTGCATTACTTTCAAAAAGGAAAAAATACTGTGCAAGCTCACAGAAACTTACGTTATGTGTATGGTCAAGATGTCTTAAAATGGCGGCAGCGTCAGTGCTAAATATTGGTCCTGAGATTTTGATGTTGAAGATGCACCATGCTCAGGAAAGCCTACCAAAGTTGATAATGACAAAATAAAGATATTGATCAAATCAAATAGGTGTTAAATAACATGAGTGATGGTCGATAATCTTAATATATCAAAATCCAGCATTGAAAATCATTTAAAACAACTTGGATATGTTTGGAAGCTTGATGTTTGGGTACCACATGAGCTCAAATAAATTCATTTCACTAAGCGCATTGACATCTGCAATTCTCTCTTGAAACACGAAGAAAATTATCCATTTTTTTTAAATATGACAATGAAAAATGGATCGTCTGAAACAACAATGAATGAAAAAGATGGTGGAGCAAGTGTGATGAACCACCACCACCTCAAAGCACTTCAAAAGCAGATATTCACCAAAGGAAGGTTATGCTGTCAGTCTGGTGGGATTTCAAAAGTATTGTGTATTTTGCATTGCTTCCAAAGATCCAAACCATGAATTCAGACGTATACTGTCATCAACTGGATAAATTAAATGATGCCATAAAGCAGAAGCATTCAGAACTGGTGAATTGCAAAGGTGGTGTGTTTCTGCATGATAACTCTAGGCCACATAAATGTTTGGTCAATGGTCAAAAACTGTTTCATCTTGGGTGAGATATGTTACCATATCCACCATATTCAGTGGACCCAGCACCATTAGACTACCATTTATTTTGTTCTTGAATGCTGAAACCTTCACTGCTGATGAAGATATCAAATAATTCTTGGAACTGTTCTTGCTGAAAACAAAAAGAATATTTTTGAGCACAGAATCATGAAGTTACATGAAAGATAGAAAAATGTAATTGAACAGAAATGGACACTGTATTGTTTAATAGTTTTTGTTTCACATCAAATATTTCCCTTTCATTACATTTCATTCAAAACCCACCTGGACATGTTCCTGTGTGACCTAGTCTAGGTGATCCTGCTCTGGCAGGGCGATTGGACTAGATGATCTTTCAAGGTCCCTTCCAACTCCTAATATTCTGCTATTCTGTGATTCTGTGAAAAATAGAACACTAAACGCCCTTTTGAAGCAAAATTTAAACTATTATTAACTGCAGATGACATTTGGAAAGATTTTACCTAAACTAATTGAGGAACAGAATATTCTTTGGTTTTAAATCTGAGGGTTTTAATTTACACAGCCCTTTTTAAAAATTTACCTTTTGGTTCTCTTTTGATCTTGAGGATGACTGTGCTCACTGAGTTCGCTGGAGGCAAACACAATCCACAGTGAATTCAGTTCTTAGTTCAGTATTCTCTTTCCCCTCTAATTGATGTTAAAAGTCCACATTAAATGTATGGAGTATAAATGTTAGATTAGAACACTCTTTTATTCCCTGTGATTTTTAAGAAGGGCAACATCCAGACAGACCTCAGAATGGAGCATACCCACCCAATTTTGGTAAGGTGATTATAGTTGAACATTTATTGAAGACAAGACACATCCTAGTCAACCACCTTTCTTTTCTCACTAAAATGCAGGGAAGGATACAGGTTAAGGAAAAATAGTTCCATAAGAAGTATAGTGTCTAACTCTTAGTAGCTACTAAAGGTTATTCAGAGCCCATAAACCAGAGGACTCTGTACCCCTATCACTCTTAATGTTTCTTCAATGAATTGACAGGTATTGTCTTATTATTTGAATGAATTTTATTCATTATTCCTCAGTTAATTGGATATTCAGTTAAAATCAAGCTGGCTGGAAACAATATACTTTAGCTAAAGATAATAGTAGATTGTTTATTAGCTTGCATTAAAAAGTCTATAAAGGATGACCCTGTTCATTACAGGTCTAGAAAAATTTGATGGGCTAAGTTGGATACAAGCAGTTCACTCTACTCTTTCAAATAAATTTAGTTACAAATTAAAGCCTTGGTTGTGCCAGGATTTTAACAGATAAGAACAACCTTAGAAGATCCATTATTTTCAGGTAGGCAGCAATGAAGCTGCAACAAGAAGTCCGAGATCAATCAAGAGAGATTTCAGGGACGTGGGATGACTGGTTAAGGAATCTGGAGCTCAAGTAGTGTTCTCCTCTACCATTCCAGTTGCAGGGAATGACAAAGAAAGAAACAGGAAGAGCAAGCAGAACAGTACTGGCTCTGAGACTGGTGTCACTGACAGAATTTTCTAGTTTTTGTTCATGAGTTGATTTACATGACACCAAGCCTGGTGGCAAGAGACAGTAGATCAATCTCAAAGTGGGAAAAGAATCTATGCACAGGAATTAGCAAGGCTCATTGAAATAACTTTAAAAATGATTTGGTGGAGGAAAGGGATAAAACCAGGCTCACTAGAGATAGGCCTGAGAATGGCACCCCAATGTTTGATGGACAGTGTGATAATGAGGTCCTTTGGTCTGCTGTCTCAATTGTGGTAGGGGTTGGAGATCCATGTGGCAGCAAAGATGCAAGGGTTATTGATGTGTTAGAAACCACAGAAGTGCCTGAGAATGAACACATAGAAATTAAGACTTCTCCCCTAAATGGTGGTGGGATCAATAGTCCAACTGAAGTCCATACACCAATGCAAATAGCATGGGCAACAAACAGGAGGAGGTGGAAACCATTGCGCAGCAGGAAAACTATGACATAGTTGCCATCATGGAAACATAGTGAGATTACTTGCATAATTTGAGTTATGTATCGGATCACTCTAAACTCTTCAGAAAGGATAGGCAATGCAGTAGAAGCAGTAGGGTAGTCTTGTGTATTAGGGTGTTTTGATTGTATAGAGCTTAATGATGGCAACAATTGGGTTGAGAGTTTACAGGGGTAAGGCCAACAAGGAAGATATCATGGTGGGAGTCTGTTACAGACCACCTAACTAGGATGAAGAGGTAGAATAATATTCTATAAGCAGCTGGCAGAAGTCTCACAGACGCTAGCCCTTCTTGTGGGATACTTCAACTTACCAGATGTCTGCTTGAACTACAGTACAGCAGAGAGGAAACATTCCAGGAGGTTCCTGGAGTGTGTGGAAGACAACTTCCTCACACAACTGGCAAGTGGGCCAAATAGGAAAGGTACCCTGCTGGGCCTTATCTTTGCAAACAGAAGGATTTGTGTCTGATGTGATGGTTGGAGGCTGTCTTGGGCATAGCAATCACAGACAGAGTTTTTAATTCCTAGAAGAGCAAGAAGAGGGGTCAGCAGAACTGCTGCCTTGGACTTCCAGAGGGCAGACTTTGGCCTGTTTAGGAGCCTGGTTGACAGAGTCTCTTGGGAAGCAGTCCTGGAGGGCAAAGGAAACCAGGAAGGCTTGACATTCTTCAAGAAGGAAAGCTTAAAGAAACAGGAGCAGGCCATCTGCATGTACTAATAGACAAACTGATGGGGAAGAAGACTGGCCCGGCCGAACTGAGAGCTTAGGTACAGCAGAGCTAAGTGTTGGGCACTGCACTTGGGTCACAAAAATGCATGCAATGCTACAGCCTTGGAGAACAGTGGCTGGAAAGCTCTCTGACAGCATAGGACCTGTGGGTGCTGGTTGACAGCTGGCTGAATTTGAGCCAGCAGTGTGGCCAAGAAGGCCAAGAACATCCTGGCTTATATCAGAAATAGCATGGCCAGCAATACTAAGGAAGTGATCATGCCCCTGCACTCGACAATGGTGAGGCTGCACCTCAAATACTGTGTTCAGTTTTGGGCCCCTCAGTACAAGAAAGACATTAAGGTTCAAGAGCGCGGCACTAATGGCAATGAAGTTCGTGAAGGTTCTGGAGAACAAGTCTTATGAGGAGTGGCTGAGGAAACTGTAGTTGTTTAGTCTGGAGAAAAGAAGACTGAGGGGAGACCTCTTAGCTCTCTACAACTACCTGAATGGAGGTTGTAGTGAGATGGGGATCAGTTTGTTGTCTCAAGTAGCAAGCAATAGGAAAAGAAATTTAGATTGGATATTAGGAAAACTTTTATAGCTGAAAGGGTTATGAAGATTTGGAACAGGCTGCTCAGGGAAGTAGTGGAGTCACCATCCCTGGAAATATTCAAAAGATGTGTAGATGTGGCACTTAGGGACACGGTTTAGTGGTGGCCTCCACAGTGATAAGTTAATGGTTAGACTCGATCTTAAAGGTCTATTCTAACCTAAGTGATTCTATGGTTCTACAAGATTTCCTACTTTTCTGTACTGCACTCATCAGAAAGTCTTCTTTCTATTCTCCTTTCTCCTTTATCAAAAAGTACTTGAGAATTGGCTGGTGACTGGAAAGAATGTATAGGTAACGTTATCCTTATTCTTCACGTATTTTAGATCTGCTCACTAGTAAGTTCAATAGAGGAGGGAGAGGCAGAATTCCTGTCTTCTGTTCCCCTGCAGTCATGCTGGGAATGGGTAAAACAAGATGACCAACCTCTTGAGAACATCAGACACCTCCCCTCTGGGAATGTCTCAGTCGTGGTTGGTATGAGGCAGTGAATAAACACAACTTGGCTTTTTAATCCAAATGTTGTCTCTTGTAAAGTATTTGTCAGATGTCCTGGTTGAAGGATTTCAGGGCTATATTTTGTTTGCATTGTGCTTTTGCTGGTAAAAAGTTCTGATATGTTCTGCTTTGACCTGTTTTTGTCTCTGCATACTTCTCACACAAATGGTACTTTTAAAGCTATTAAATTAAAAAAACCTAACAATAGAACCCTCAAATTCAGCTCTTTAGAAATGTCTGCAATAAAAATCAACATGTTTAGAAAGAAGAAAGTCCTAATCTCTTCACTGCCCTCAGCACTTAAAGCACTGAATTATCCTTAGCTTTTGGAAAGCAATTTTAATTTCCCCACCTTGACTTTAATAGTCTACTATATTTATAAAATGTGGAATATAGAATTGGCAGAATGTTGTTGCAATTAATCTTAAATTATTTCAATTGACAAAACAGCTCTCGATGTAAATATTTTTTTATGTTTCTCCAAACTTCTTAAAATCTAACTGACAATGTAAAAATCTCATGAGCAGAGAATTTTTTCTTCTATGACTCAAAGTATTTCAGAAATGATTGCGTATGCTGTATTCTGCAGGAGCTCAGAATTCTGCCTACTTCCTTTCTAAATAATTGCCCCACAAGAAGAATAATTCTATACATAAAACTCTTGGCAAAGGATTAATCACAGCTTTCATTAAAAATAGAAACAGTTTTGCTGTGGTTCAGCTTCTATTCTGGGTCACTGTTTTCATACACTCCACTAAGTCATCTTACCCTTAATAACAGGGTATCATGACCTAACCCACCACTCAGGCTTCCTTTGCTAAAGCAAAACGGAGTTCTCTGTTTACCAGATAGACTGTTTTACCCAGTTTGCACAGAGCACATGTAGTGTGTAGTACTTCTGGTTCCTGAAACTTGGCTTAACTGCAGGTAGTGGGTTTTGAAAGAGACACTAAGGATTTAATGTTGGTTGCTTAAGTGCTGAAATATTTGGAATTACACATCCTGACATTTCTTCAAGATAGCATATATTACAGCTTGAATCTTTTACTGGCAGCAATTAGGCCATATTTGCATAAGTAAGGTTATTTTAACAATTTTTTTTTTTTGCAAGATACAAATAGATTTTTTTTGTACTACTACCTGTATTTCACTTAACATTATTTCCTACAAATGAAAGCAGGATATTGGAGAAAGGTTAGCAACAGATTAAGAAAAATAGATCCCCATTTTCTTTACTGTCCAGCACCTAAAATGATAAATTTCCAAGTTTCCTATGTGAACCACTAATCCTTTACCTTGGAGTAGATTCCATGTTCTCAATATCAGATGACAAGGAAGTTTAAACTTGTGGCAGTGAAAAAATGACAAAATTTTTAAGTCTTTTCAGACTTTGTCTGATAGTATTTCAGAGGCTGAACATATGTTAATCCAAAATTGTAGTACTAATTCACTTGCCAAAATTATTCAAAACTATTGAGCTCTTTAACAAAGGCATGAAATCCTTATTTCTTTCTAGAGTTTTATGTACTGTGAAATTAATGAAGCATGTAAAATTTTGTATTACAAGGCATTATAGGCCAACAAAGACATTTCAGGTGCAGCTCTATTTTAAGTAGAGAATAGCATCTGCCATGTTATACTCTGCTGAAATTTATGCTTTCAGACATTAGGAAAAATGTTTCATTTTCATGGAGTGACATTTCATCATTATTTTTATTTTTGTGTAATTTAAATATTTTAACAACTAAAAATTGAGTCTAGTTTTTTTTAAAATGTATATTTTTAAAGATGATTACATTCCCATTAGACACATCTTGCATTTTCAGTGTTTTCAGTTAAAACTTTTTGTGAAAAACATTCATTTAAACTTCAAAATGGATGTCAAGATTCTTGGCTGAGTTCACTATAAATACTACAGAATATGATAATTTTTTCATGAAAATTGAAAATTTCAGAAGTCCAATGGCAAATAGAGACGTCCACAAATATTCTTTTTCGCATATATTTTTCATGCCTTATATTTCAGTTTACATTTTTAAAATTTTGTGGCCTAAAATTTGTGCTCTGCTTATGTCAGAGGTAGCTATGCAATAGCCATCAAAACAGAACATTATTTGCTGCTCATGCAAACCAAAGTTGATAAGTATCTGCTGGAGGATTTCCTCCTACTTGAATTTATTAAGCTTAGTTACATAGAACAAGACAAGAAAACTTTTGTTTTCTACTAAGGGTCCAAATAACTTTTGATAGCTAACGGCTTCCCCACAGAAAAAATTATGGAGTTAACTTGAATTAGCACTATCCTGATGAAGGCAAGACCATTTCTAGTTTCAATATGAGTAATAAATCTTATTGAAAGCACCCATAGACTGTCTAACATATCAGGTATTCTTGTATTCGGTATATTTACACTTTTAAATATATAAAGATAAAGTCTGAGTTTAGTCATCTAAGGCCTTAGAAATAGATTCTCAGGCATAAACATATGTCTCTTTCTGTGAAGATTTTCATCTGACATGCTTTTATGCTCTGTTTGAGAAGACCAATTCTGCAAACTTTTTTGTTTTAAAAAGTCCTTTCAATTAGTGTCAAAGAGGTGAAACATACTGTAATAAAAAAGAAAGTTGCAGTCCCTGGTTTACAGTCTAGCAGTTGCAATATAAAACTAAAAGTAGTACTTCACAAGAACGGTTCTTCTAGCATCTGTAAAAGCATTGATTAACTTTTCCCCACTAACCTGTGGCCTCAGCATTAACCGTAAATAATGCAGGGGCAGCTGCTGAAGTGCTACAATGTGGTTCATTTCAGGTCCTTACTTTCCATTCTCCAAGCTAAAGCTTTTATGTGGAGATTTGTAAAGGAAATATATGGTCTAGTCAATGCACACGTTTGCATGGAGTATGAATGAAAGTGTGTGTGTGGAAAAAAACACCAGAAGAAATGTCACAGCAAGGTTTAAACAAATGGTGAACATGCACCCAGTCAAGAGACTGAGAGCAGCAATCCGTGGATAGCAACAAAGGATTGAGCAGAGAGACAATGGCAACAAGGCCACATAAGAGCTAAGTCCACAGCACAGATCTGGGGCAACCTCAATGTGATACAACTCAGCATGGCTATGTGCTTTTGTCAAGATCATGTAAAGGCTGCATAGAGCAACGCCACTCAAGATGGGCCTAGAAGATATGAAGAGGAATCAAGAGGCAACATTGATTGTCCTCTATCCCATCACTTTTAATAAAGATCACAATTGTCTCATTTTCTGCAAGTGAGTATGAAACAGGGAGTGAAAATTTAGTATTTTGCATGATAAACATAATCTTATTCTGTCTACATTGTCTCATTTTTCATTTTTTCTACATTATTTACACACACACAGAATGTCAGTTCAATAAACCTGAAGAGTTTTGATATGAAAGGGCTTTTTCGCACTATTTTCATTGAGTTCTGTGTCACATCCCCGGAAGAATCTACTTGCACTTTAGCTGCACTGGCTAAACCAATGCATTCAGTCCTTGTTTACCTGGGCTGTCAAGAGAGGATAACAATTCCATGACAGGAAGAGGACAGTGCTTAAAATGCAGGTTTACAACTGATGCAAGAAGAGTTGTTAGAACTGAGTGCAGCTTTTTTGCTTCTAGTTCCAATTCAACACAGAATTCAAATGCCCATGTTCGATGACTAACTCAACACAGTGTTTACAATTAGTCTGAATTTTTTTAGTAACTCATTTTTCTACCAGCAAAATACATGGCAAAATATGAAATGTTTAGATCTTTGTGTATTGAATTGCCTGTGGAAAAAATTGAATGTAGTAATTAGTTCTGATTTGACTTTCAAGTGTTACCAGCATTTGAATGTACTTTCACTTGTGAGGAATCCTAACTCAGTTTGACTTTAATACACGTGTATACAATGCACAGAAAATAACAATCAAGTCTGTCAATTCTCATGTGTAAGTATGTCAAGTTGGTCAGCACTTAGAGGCCAGAAGATTTTTCTTCTTTATAACATGGCATTGCTCAATTAGGTGCTTTACAGAGGGTTTAAAACGTTCTTTTTAAGTATCACATATACCCTATTATCAGAGACAATCTGCCACATAGACTTGGCAAACTGTCGTAGAGAGTTGGGGTTGTTCAGCCTGGAGAAGAGAAGGCTCCAGGGAGACCTTACTGCAGTCTTCAGGTACCTGAAGAGGGCCTACAAGAAAGCTGGGGAGGTACTTTTTACAAGGGCAGGTAGCAATAGAACGAGGGGGAATGGTTTTAAACTGGAAGAGAGTAGATTTAGACTAGATATTAGGAAGCAATTATTTACTGTGAGGGTGGTGAGATACTGGAACAGGTTGTCCAGGGAAGTTGTGGATGCCTTCTCTCTGGAAGTGCTCAAGGTCAGGTTGGATGGGACTTTGAGCAACCTGGTCTAGTGGGACGTGTCCCTGCCCATGGCAGGGGGGTTGGACTGGTTGATCATTAAGTTCTCTTCCAACCCAAACCATTCTATGATTCTGTATTAGAAAGACTGTTGAACTGTTCTGGTAATATAATTTAATTTCATACGTTCTTGCTGTCTCAATAGATATTATTTTTCTCCATACCACCAATGTGATTAATGTTTCTCCTTCTAGTAAAGTTCACCTGTTTCTATTCTGCAGTGCTGCACCTTTCTGCCTACGTAATTAGTTCTTTAAAAATATAAACATATAAAACAATTATCGAATATATCTAATCACTGATAGAGGGTTTCAGGGAAAAAAGGAATAAAATCCTGCTGATACATAGATGATCAGAAGCAGAAATATGCATACTTATGAGTGTTCATACCACTTTAACGGAAACTCATAGAGTGCTATGAATTACAGGTTTATAAAGTAGAGGAATCTCAGCTTACTGCCACAGATAATGCATTACTAGCAAAATCCTTTGAAGAAGGTATATAGCTCAACTTTTTGGCATTACCCAACACAAATGGTCTGGTCTAACTTAATAATATAATGGCAAAGTCATTTGATATGCAGCCATGTAACAGAGAGAAGATTTGGACCAACTGTATATATTATTTTTGTACTTCTAAAAATTCTGTAATTTTTTCTTACAAAAAATTGATGATGGTCAAGTTACTTCCTTAAATTTTTGACAGTCACTTAAAAACGTGTAAGAATATTGTTTCAAGTATTTCAGTAGTGATGCAATGGACCCTTCACTCAATAATCATGTCTGATAAATAGCTTTGTAAATCTCAAGACACACTCAAGGACATAAAAGTTCTTCAGAGACCTTTTCTTACAAGCATTACTGCCACATCTAGCAAGACAGCAATAGATGTTTGACATGACTCAACAAAATTTATATGACAGCTTCCAACAGGAAGTGCAAGAAAAGAGTTTCTGTGACTAAGGAAGCTGAAAGAATTCAAGATACTGTCAGAACAGCAACAGCTGTATCCTTTTTCAGTGAAACTGTGTAAGAGCAAACCTTACACAGAGTGGATCAGAACCTCTAGTTTGTGACACTTCCTAGTTCAAAGGTGTGATTCCAATTTGGCAATATCATGAAATGAAAACAGGTATGAATAATGCAGAAAATGAATGAACAATTAACATACACTTTATGTTTATTAATCCTTGCTCTGATACATCATTAGAGGCATTTTTGAGCTATTGCCTTTTTGATTTTACAAAGTCTTGCCAGTAAGCAAGTTCCTCAGAAAGTTCTCTCTCATCTAGAGAATCTGATTTTGGAATATCTGCACAACCCACTGATAATCACCATCATGTCCTCAGCCAGTTTTACTTTGCATATTCTTCGTGATTATTGTTTCAGACCTTCCCATGCACCCCATCTCTCACTATTTAGGTTATAATTTCTGTAGTCTGGGGCTCCCTCTTAAACGATCTGTTTATTCCCTCTTGTTTCTTGCCCTAGTCTATCTTTGCTCTTATCTTTTAGCTTCAGTCTATTATCACAGCACTTTTTTCACAGAGATTATTTTTTGCCAAGCTTCTGCTTTGTTCTCCCTTCTGAACTGTTTTCTGTTCACTCACACAACCACAAAAGCATTAGGTGGCTTTTGTTCTTCCTGCTTTGTAAAACTTAATTTCAACATTGTGCATATTTGTATTTTAAGCCCACAACCTTAGAACTTATGAGTTAACTCCAGACATGTATTGATTACAAAGGTAATACTGCTAGCTTTTTTTCTAAGATGTGCTTTCCTTACAATGCTTATAGTTCTCACATAAATCTTGCTGGAGTTATTAACATAGTTTTTTAAAGAATCTGACCTCATTTGACTGTTCTTGAAGAAATTAAAAAAAAATACTGAATCCTTAGAAAAATACTCAACATTTGTCACATACTGCAGAATGCATTTACTGTTACACATTTTTTCTAAAAATACAAATCTGCTGTTAGTTTGTCTAAAGGTCATCAGTACCAGTAAAGTAAATGCTTCAGAGTTCTTATAAATCTTTAAGTTGCCAAGGCACTTCTGCAACACACAGTGAATTTATTGACCCTCATGAGGTAAATGCTTTGGCAATCAGTTTTGAGTTGCAACCTGTACAGGTTGCCAAATATGTAGCTCTCATAATGATCAGGAATTTAAGACTTAAAGACTAGAACTTTATTCCCCGAGACAGTAGAAGAGCTGACACAGTAAGACAGTTTCTACTGGAACATTAATGGATGACAGAAGACTACATACCTCTCTTAAATACATAAATTGTCACACTATTCATCATAATGCTTAATAGGTAAATTCTGACATGAAGCATCACTAACACTTTCAATTCATCTGGCCAAGTCACGGGGATAGGAAGAGTAGTGTAGGAAAATGCACAGAGATGCATCTAACACTAAGAGAGCCTCTCTTGATACAGTAGGCTCCACAATTTTGAACAACCGCACAGCATGACTGAAGGTGGCTTCATCTTTCTGTTTCCCCTCACAAGCTTTAACTCCACACATCCCATATCAAATGCTTTGGTATTTGATATCTTTTGTCACTGGAGCTCTCTCTCCTCATGTTAATATCAAGTGTTGTTCCCTATCTTCCCTTTCAGTCATGATTCCTGTCTGATCTTCCATCGCTCCCACCTTATTGCAGCTTCTTATTTTATGGAAATTTCACAGAATTCTTTTCAGAATTCTATTTTGTTGACAAAGAGCTGAATTTCAGCAAAACACTTCATTATTTTCAGTCTTTGCTCAAGAGCTCTATCAGAGACCACTATGCACTTGCTAAGTTTTTCTACACTTTGAAACCTAGCACTTTATGAACTGGGCTTTTGAGACTGTCATTAAAATAATAATGCTTTATTGATGCCATTATTACTTTATTTACCTTGCCATTTCCTGTTTTTAATTACAATTGAGAAACTGTCTGAAGTGTTTAATTTGCCAGATTAAATAGCACCAGCTGTTTGGAATGAAAACATTCAAAAGATATGTGGGTTAGACTACATTTAGATGAAGGGTACAGTCCAGTATTTTCCCACCAAATGTTTCCAATAGGGAAAGGTTTTATATTGGCAACTGCTATTTTTTTAAAGTCTCAAAACATCACTAAACACTGATGGAAAGGTAAGTGAAATGTAATTGCACAGTAATCTTTTAACCAGTATACAGGCTGCATACAAGTGCTATTTTTGCTGTCACCTTTCACTGTTGCTTCTTGACACTGCAGTTTCTTTTGCTGCTCTCTCATTTCATGCCGGTGCTTCTGCCATGACCCCTGGTATGACTAACACTTCTTGACTTCAGGTGGTGGTGAGGGCAAGAACAATGGCACCTGTGAGAGTGAGAAAAGAACTCATGAGTAAAGCAACAGCAGAGGTTGCAGCAGGCACCTGATTAACCTCATTGCTTTTTCAGGCAAGAGGTTATTTCTGACAATGATCAATTATACACAAGAAATTATGATAAATCTGTAATTTCTTTTCCTTTCATTTCCCCCTTCTTCACTTCACAATGACAGAAAATGGGGAGCTGCTTGAAACTTCAGGAGGGTGCAGCTGGCAGATAGCTGAGCAAGATGTTTCTGGAAAGTAGCTTACTTACCGAACAATACAGTCTCAGGTCAACAGAAATTACTTAAATTAATCTAAAAAGGAGACTATTAAAAAATTCCAGTAAGATAAATTTGAAAAATTACAAATGAAACAGCACTTTTTGCAGTATTGTGTCCTGATGGTTCCCTTTTGAAAAGTTTCTGAATTACATTTCTGAAGTGTGAAGGGAAAAAGAAATAACCTTATAAAACTAAGTTAATTTTATTCTTTTAACTGAAAAAATAAACCTTTTTATTTGTTTGGATTAACTTTAAACAGATAACTGAGCAGTAATTATTCATAGAGCTCTCCGCAAACTAACAGGAGTGAGGAGACATATGCGAGAGGCAAGATTAGGCATTAAGTTGCTCCTGAGCAGAGGAGGTCACTTCATTGCCAGGCCAGTAGTGAGAAAAGGAAGGTGATGTAAGTTCTCAGAGAGCTTAGATGTAGATGTTCTGTTCCCTGTGCTTTCAAAAATAATCTGTTCAACTTTGGACAAGTGATCATGGGCCAGTTTTCCAAAATTACTTCAGTGACTGAGTAAAATATTTGTCTCCAAAATCCTATTCTATTACTGTATAATCAAATAGGTACCTAAGTTTGTATTCTGTCTTATTACATTTTGTTTTACAATGAAGTCCCACAGGTACTCAATATTTTATTATCTTGACATGGACAGCTTTAGTCATGGCACAGAGGACTAACGCAAAACCCACTTCATGCTGAATCCTTTGATGTGATCAGTAAGGTAGGCATACCTCTTGTGCAATACTTTCCAATTTCCTTGAAGGTGTTTCCTCTTTCTACATTAATTTCTAGTTAGATGCAAGATGCTTTTGTTGAAGTGACCAAAATGTTCTTTTATCTCTCTGGAGAGTACCTTATTCACAGGACTACACCGAAAGACTTTTTTCGACAAACTGAGCCCTTCTACCTAAACGAACCACTGATAACAGTATTTCTAATGATTGACAAGGTGTCAAAGATAGCTTGACTCTTTAGTTCAGTAATTGGCACTTTCACTTAGAAAAATCTGGGACTAATTGGCTCATCTCATGATTGCACCTGAGAATGGGAAACAGTTACTGCAGAAAAAAACATGAAAGCATGGAAAGGCAGATCCTTCTCTTTGTTGGGACATAAGAAACACTAGTTGACCTTTTCTCTCGATTCCTGTTTAATATGATATTTTTTTAAATCCCTCTCTGAAGTACCTAACTCTCTCCATTCACCCTATAAGTAAGACTGGTGCATCACCTGGTGCTGTGGATTCATTCAGGCAGCCAGGCACCAAACAGCAGTGAGCTGTGCTGGTTACCATGATAATGTTCCTCCTGTGATTTCAACGGTCTCCAAAAGTTCACAGCTCTTTTACGTATTCATCTCATTTAATTGTGATCTCCTCAAAATGGCTTCGGTCTATATAGTTCCTACTGTAATACGTGTTCATAAAAGGTTCCCCTTAAAGCAAGTTTTTCTGAGCCTATTCTCTATAACAAAAGCATGTAAAAGAGTTTGTATCTGCAAGACAATGTATTTGGAGGGGGGAGGGGGAAGAAGAAGAGTATTAAATAGCATACAAAACCTCCATTTTTTTGCCTTGTGTTTCATTAGTAAAATAACTGAAATATGAGAAAATACTTAATGTGACTGACCTCTTCAACATGGTGTACTGGGCTTTCTGTGAGATGTTCTGGGTTGTGTCTTTGGTAACTGGGGAAGGGCTATGGAGATGGCCCTTTAAGAAGCTACCTGAAAAGCTCCCCCTCTTCCTTTGTCAGACCCACCTCTGACCAGGGCCAAGCCAATCAGTGCCTCTGTGAATTCATGTATTTAAGGAAGGTGCAGGGGATGCCTCTCTGGTACTGGTCTTGACCAGTGTGGCCTCAGGTGTAGGTGGTGTGGTCCTAGCCCTGCCCAGATGGGCTTGGCTGGCCCTGCCCACAACTTAAGCTTAAGTCCTGCTGCAGCTCCATTCTGAAAAAAAGAGAGCGAGAGAGAGCTGGGAACTCCAGAACCATCAGAAGAGACCTGCAGCAGAGAAAGGAGTGGTGCCTGAGGAGAACAACTTTGAAGAACACCAAGGTCAGTTGAAGAAAAGGAAGGAGAGGGGGGAGGAGGAGGATGCAGAACCCAGGTTTCCCCTTTAGCAACTCGTGGCAAGAGCCAGGTCAACTGGCTTTCAGCCCACAGACTTCACTGGTGGGGCAGGGCCACCTGAGCAGTGGCTTGCCCTGAAGAAGCTGTGACTCTGGGCAGTGTGTGCTGGAGCAGCTCATGTGTGAGGGAAACTGCAGCTGTGGGCAGACCCATATTGGAATTTTGAGGACTTTTTCCCTATGGAAAGGAGAAAGCAGAGAGAGAGAGAGGCTGGGCAGAGTCTTCCTACTCCTGAGAAGCACATGGTGTGAAAACCGACTGCATCCCCCTGTGCCTCAAGGCAAAGGGGGAAGGTGAAGATACTAGGAACAAAAGCTGAGTCTGGGAAGAAGGGAGGGGTGGGGGGAAGGTGTTTTGACTTTAAGATCTGGTTGCATTTCCCATTGTTCTACTCTGATGTTAGTAACAAATTAAAATGGTTTTGTTTTTATTCCTTATGATGAGTCTGTCTTTTGCCTGTAACCTTTAAGTGGTGAGAAGCCCTCCCAGTCCTTATTTTGACTAGCCCTTTTTTGGGGCATTGTGGTGCTCAGTTATGCAATGGGCCTAAACCATGACACATGGTTATATGATCTTAGTCACAGTGTAGATCAGCACTGAAAACTTGAAGTCTTCTGTGTGCCTTCATTTCAGCCTTTATTGTTTTTTTATGAAAGGTACTCTCCCTAGACTCAACCCATTAAAGAAAATTATGCATAAATTTCCTCCATCCTTTTCAATCAACTAAGTATGTTCACATCAGTGTTGAAATAGAAAATTAGTTTTATAGTACAAGGTTAATGATATGATAATTGTTTCTTATGAGTATATAACTTTGAAAGATATAATAATAAGGGAATCTGTGTGTTCTTAAAACCAATTTTGTGTCGACTTTTTTCCTGGCAAACATTACTATTATCCAATGTAACACAAGAAATCTTTTGTTTAATTGTCTTATTATAACATTAAACATAATTTCCTTAGTTCCTATAAAGTTTTTCAGTTTATTGTAAGATTTAAATTTACAATTTTCTCTGAATATTCAAAAGTTTTTTCCATGGAATGACACAAGCAAGTTTTATACAAAATATTTGTATGCTTTCCCTTTTATCTTTCTATTTCCTTTTAAGACACTAACTTCTTAAATTTCCATTTTTTAAATTATTCTTACAATTTTAGAAAAGACACTGAATGGAAGTTAATTAATAGCAAAGAAGAAAGCTTGAACCACTTATTTATCTACACATCTTTTTTCCTGGCAAATTTGATTTATGTATTTTGATGAAATGTTTGCTTAGGCTACACTTCTACACATTTATTCTGAATCTTTAAAAGATATATCTTGGATTTCCAAAAGTAGTCAAATATAACTTGTAACTCTTTTCCATAAGACATCAAGACATCAAGCGGTGTGCAAAGAAATCTGAGAAATGGAGCTTTTATTTTACAAAATAATATTTTTAAATTAAAAAAACCACATTATTTACATTTTTCAAAATTGACAAAAGTAATGTATTCATAGTGTTTAGTAGAACTACCATTCTTGCCTGTGAACAGTTGCATTGTTCATAATGGTAAGGTTTTTTATATATTAAGTTCTATTTGAGACATTTAGAATGGACCAACAGGACAGTGTTATAATTTGCATCTGCTTACTTTAGAACTTAATATCAATAAAAATAAAATCCAGAATGGTAGTTCAGAACTTACAGTTGTCTGTTCTTAAAATTTTCCCAGATTCCTAGATGACTTAAATAACTGTATCTGTCTTTGGTAGCCTAGGAATGCAATGCAATAATTTAGAAGAAAGTTAAACAACACTACAAATATTTAGTTAATTTTAAATATCTATTCAACCTAAAATTGGAGTTTACAGGTGTCAGATATATTAGGTTTCTGTGAGTTGTTTTGTTGGGGTTTTTTTGGCAGCAGGGGAGG
Source organism: Mesitornis unicolor (assembly GCF_000695765.1). Lineage (NCBI taxonomy): Eukaryota > Metazoa > Chordata > Aves > Mesitornithiformes > Mesitornithidae > Mesitornis > Mesitornis unicolor. The sequence goes on along the minus strand of NW_010189104.1, from coordinate 14,432 downwards.
AGCTACATAGGTAACTCCTGTAAGAGATTTCTAGAAATTTCCCTGGCTCCAATTTCAGACCATCCCTGACCAAGGCCAAGTCAATCAGCACCTCTGAATGATGTCATTTAGTGGGGTGCAATGCATGTTCCCCTCCCACCACTACTACCCTAGGCCTGAGCAGCACAGCTCCAGCACAGGTGTCAGAGCCCAGGCCTGGCTCAGCATGAGCCCAAGCTAAAGCCTCGCTGCAGCTCCAGCCCAAGAGCTGGGGACTTTTCAAGAACCAACAGAAGAAACTTGCAGTGGAGAAAGGAATAGATGTGAGAGAAACAACTGTGCAAACACCAAGGTCAGTGAAGAGAGGGAGGAGGTTCTACTGCAGCCTACAGTGAGATGGCAGGTTGACCCACCTACAGCCCGTGGAGATTCAGTGGTGGAGCAGAGATTCATCTAAGAAGGTAGTTGCACCTGAAGAAGTCCATTACTCTAAGGGAAATCTGCAATGGAGCAGTCTGTGGGAAGGACTGCACCCTGTGCAAGGGACCCATACAGGAGGAGTTAGTGAAGAAACTGCAGCCTGTGGAAGGACTCACATAGGAGAAGTTAGTGAAGGACTGTCTACCGTGGGAGGTATAACATGCAGAAGCAGAGGAAGAGTACAAGGAGGCCTCCCTAACCCTGAAGAGGAAAGAGCATGTGAGTAACTGACTGCAACCCCCATTCCTGCCCCCTTTGCTACTGCAGCAGGGAGTTAAAGAAACCAGGAGCAAAGCTGAGCCCAGTAAGAAGAAAGGGGTTGGGGGAAGGTGTTGATTTTAAGATCTGGTTGGATTATTATTGTGCTGTGATTTGACTGGTAACAAATTAAATTGTTTTGGTTTTCCCCAAGTTGAGTCTGTTTTTGTGGTAAGTGAACTCTCCCCGTCCTTGTCTCAAACCACAAGCTTTCTGTTATATTTTCTCTTCTTTATCCCACCGTGGTGGGTAGTAGTGAGTGGTTGGCCATGTGGTGCTCAGTTTCCTGCTGGGATTAAACCATGACATCATATTAGGTGCTCTTTCTAGGAAATCTGCAATGGAGCAGTCTGTGGGAAGGACTGCACCCTGTGCAAGGGACCCATACAGGAGGAGTTAGTGAAGAAACTGCAGCCTGTGGAAGGACTCACATAGGAGAAGTTAGTGAAGGACTGTCTACCGTGGGAGGTATAACATGCAGAAGCAGAGGAAGAGTACAAGGAGGCCTCCCTAACCCTGAAGAGGAAAGAGCATGTGAGTAACTGACTGCAACCCCCATTCCTGCCCCCTTTGCTACTGCAGCAGGGAGTTAAAGAAACCAGGAGCAAAGCTGAGCCCAGTAAGAAGAAAGGGGTTGGGGGAAGGTGTTGATTTTAAGATCTGGTTGGATTATTATTGTGCTGTGATTTGACTGGTAACAAATTAAATTGTTTTGGTTTTCCCCAAGTTGAGTCTGTTTTTGTGGTAAGTGAACTCTCCCCGTCCTTGTCTCAAACCACAAGCTTTCTGTTATATTTTCTCTTCTTTATCCCACCGTGGTGGGTAGTAGTGAGTGGTTGGCCATGTGGTGCTCAGTTTCCTGCTGGGATTAAACCATGACATCATATTAGGTGCTCTTTCTAGTTAGATTCCAGCTGTGCTTAGATGTAAAAAGACAATGCACCTTCTTTGCAAAATGGTACTTATGAATTTCAACAATGTAATACGTTGCAGAGAGCCATACCAGATTATTAGCATGAGAAAAATTAGGCTTAATCATATAGTCTGCTCTTTTAAATATACTGGCCACAACTGAATGAAATTCAGCTTGCTGTCATCTTTTGCTGTAATTGTTGAAGATATTGAAATGGGCTGGGATTAAAAGGTTCACTGTCAGTTTCTTTTAAAGCAAAAATAAATTAATCCTTTCTGTCAAAGACAAGCCATAATCTATGATTCTCAATGCACAGTTCAATGTCCTTAACTTTCTGGTGTGCTGAAAGGGTTAATTACTTTGAACTTTCTGTAAGAAGCAGATAATGAAAGATAAAGGAATTAAAGTCACAAAAATAAAACTAGAATGGACTACAGAAAGTGTAGCCTTGGCACTGAATTTTGAATTAAGGCCCAGTAAACACTGAGCTTTGCAATATAAGCCGGTTCCCAGTATGGTGCCCACTCTGTCTTGAGGCTTTTAACACATGTACATATGCAGCTCCAGTGAGACATAAGAGCAAGAGCCTGAGCTTAATGCAGCTCCCAGACAAAGGTGGAAAGGTCTGTGCTCCACAATGTGACATCAGTTATCATTTTGGAATATATCCTGATTTTCATAGCTTGGGAAAGTCATGCATTTTTTGCTTTTCAATAGTATTGTGGTTCAGGGCATTTTTCTAGCAGAACTCATTGCCTAAACCTATCTGAAGTTATATACTATCATAACTTGCAATAGCTTCTTGCTAGACAAAAGCAATGAAAGGAAAACAAACAGTTCTGGACATTCTTTCATGCTGCAGAAAGACTTATTCATATTAGGGTTGGAAACACTAAATAAATTAAAATAATAATGACCCACCTCCACCGAAAACTCCATTGTTCCTTTTCTAAGATTATAAAGACCAGATTTACTAATCAAGGTGTAGGTCCAAAGGCAGCACTGTTGGACCAAGCTGAAAAAAAAAAAAAAGAAAATGTTAAAACATCTTTACTTGGAAATATTTTCAGTTTCATTATAAATGTGATTTAGGTTTAAGAAACCTAGGATTCCCAAAAAATGTTTACCTTATTTCTGTCTGCTGAAGTATACTGGTATATTTTTAGCCATGAAATGTTATGTCTTACACTGAATACACAGTAACTCTATCAAATACAGATTAGTTTATCAAATGTAAACACAATCCATCTGGCAAAATCCAGTCCCATACAGAATGATGATGTTAGTGGTTCTGTTTTCTTTTACTACTTCTCTCAGTTATTCTTGAAAAGGTTATTTACATTGTTGCAATATAATTAGTATAATCACAACAGAAAATTATGTGGTAGATAATACAATAATGAGAATTTAGAAGAAAAAAAAATACTAAACACCTAAATACTATGGATCAGTAAATGAAGGTGACTATGGTGAGTTGGAAGAGAAGCCAGGATGGAAATGGCATTAGGAACAATTTTTAAATAATTGTCTCCGTTTAAGGGTCAGAGAGAGAGCGAGAGAGCAGGATTTTCTCTCAATTGCCCCTACCCCTCCCAGGGAGAGGATTAAGAGAAGGGAATAGAGAGAATGATAATAATAATAATAAAAAAATTGCTCTGCACGAGGCTGGAAGTTAAAACTGTAACAAGTTCAATGAAAAACAACAGGGGAAAGGAAAAGGGAATTAATAAGGGACAAAGGATATTTATGTACAAAACCCGATCCCAGTAGTCCTAAGTGGAAGTGTCCAAGCAGTGCCTCGTGGCCGCTGCGACTGCTGTGACTCGTCACCAGGGACCGCAGTGGTGCCGGGAGCGGGTGGTGGTGGATGCTGCCGAGCACGTGGAGCTAGGCCCAGCCATCCCGAGATGCGACAGGAAGCAGCCCAGGAAAGCCAGGAAAACCCCGCGAAAACCTCGGTTTTTTTATAGACTGTGGTTGGAAAGGGGAGGGAACAGTACTGATCTCTGACCCTCCAGGGTCCTACAGACACCACCTGTCCTTCCTTTCAGGCTGGTAAACCTTAAACCATAACAATAATGTTATGTTTCAACAGAACAACATATGCTTTCACATATTTCACATTTCATGTTTCATTATTATTAGAACTATTGTATAATAAGATTCTACTTTATAATCACACTTTATTCTGTAAATGTGTGATACAGGATCTACATCAATTAGTCACTGAGAAAGAGATGGCAAGCATAGGAGTAGTTATTGTTTTAATAGTATTTGCTTGCATTTCATGAGCGAATGACCTGAGTTAAGTGAAATTGCCCTACTCTTTTTGCTGAAGAAGGTGGCTGGCACACAACTAGTAGTGGCAGACATCTTCAACCTACAGAAATAGATATGCAGGAGTACTGCTTCTAACCTAAGTGACTGTTCTAGCATTTCGGATAATTACACAGTAGCAAAACACAATGTGTTCTTTCACAAACATTTAACAAACCAACATCAATTTAAAGCTAAAGCTATTTTCCACATATATGATCTTTCCTCAGTGTGCACTCCCTTGTTATCAACATTGATCACATTTTACAACTATGTTCCATTACTAAAGATGCTATTAAGCTGAGTAATGTATACTGCATATGAAGACCACAGCTGGAAATGTTATTGCTTTAGAATGAAGTGTTCAGCTGTGAGTATTATATATAGATATGTGGCCAGATTAATAATCAGTTTGGCTCAAACCAAGAGGCTTCAGCTGCTTCATGTCAAGTGGATTATATATAACAGCATTTTTCACGCACTGCCTAATATCTCTAGTACTATTAGAATAGCATAATAGGAGCTATGGCTCCCAGTCAAAGAATTTCAGGAAAAGAAGACACAAAATACAATGACATTCTAATACCACAGGCAACAAGAACAGCTGCTGCACATAGTCCCCTATTACCAACCTCTGACATTGTATATATATGGAAAAAATTATTAGAAATCTTGGAAGTCTTTAAGAGCAAAGAGGAAAAGTAAAGCATTTCAACTATCCTCTCCCTGATGTGATTCTGTAGTCAAGACATAGAATCTAGAATTTTATAAAATCAAGATTCTAGAATACTTCACAATGGGACAACTGAACAGCCAAATCATGTAGTTTGCATTTGAACTTCAACAAATCCAGAAGATGATTTGCTTTGAATGCTGAAACATGTAATAGCAAAATAAAAAAATAAAAAATACTGCTGTGCAATTACCTTTTCAGATATGGAACTTGCATGCCAGAAAAGTGTAAGTTATTTTAAACATTAGTGAAAACACACATCAGATTTAATATTTTTCAAAAAGTCAGCTAATTCCTCAGTGCAATGCAAGAATCTTAATGAACATTGCAACTTATGTTTATGCAGAAAATATGAAAATAATATTTGACAACCCATAATGTCATCTGCAAGTATTCATATTACTTTCGTAACATTTCCGTGTTGCATTGCACTACCACAAATGTCAATTTAAACAACCAAAAGAATTCATGTATGCAACAGAAGTTGAACTTCGCATCTACTTTTCTGATAGGTAAGCAACATAAGACTTTAGAAAGCAGGTCAGTGACTTTGATGTCATTAAATAATGAAAATGTTATGAATCACATCCCTTTGTTATCTTCAAGCATTTACTTAATCACTACAGAGACCACATAAGTTCTTTTTCTCACAAAGATTATGAAAAATATTAGGAAAATACCACCTTATTAAGTTTTCTGCAAATTTAAAGAGTACATACAACTTGAATTCTATTTCAGGAAAATATTTCTTTCAGAGTTACATGTTGTTGCCAAATTTTTTGTAAAGATATTTTTAATGTCTGACTTCTCAAAAAAAGTTTTTAACTAAAATAATGAATATAGAACATTGGTTTGTAAATCTGGTGTCAGTTTCTAGTAAATTCTCAAATCAGTTCTAGCAAAGTAATCAAATATGCTTTATGTACTCTTCTAGAATATTAGGACAGATTTTTCCAACAGCTCATTATGTGCAAGTACCACAAGAATCAAGAAAGAGTTAAATCAGGAATTGTTTGGAGCTAATGCTTGGGGCTTAATCTTCTTTTAGATCTAATAAGGAAAAGACGACTAAAAGAAGACAAACTTCCATGCTGTCTGCAGGCTTAAAGGCACTGGATGAGCTAGCAAACTCCAATTGCTATTACCTTCCTGACTGACTTCTGTGTTCTGATTGGTGGGAATTTTCGTTCATCACTGGTGAGCAATTGATTTTCCAATGCTGATACTCCACTGTCTTCCATCTTCCAATTTAAAAAGAAATAAATAATAATACATTATTGCTGCTATAAATCACAGGATATGGTGACCACAATAGCAATAACTTTCTAAAAATCAGTCATTACTACAGTTATCTACTAAATTGTTACAGTATCTTTCTTTACTTGAAAATGTGAGTTAAAAAATCACGTAAAAAGTAATAAAATTATTTCATTTAGAAAGCTACATTAGTAAAGATTAGTTTATCTTAAATATACTGCAACTAATAAAACACTGTAGATGTAATTAGCATGTAGACTACTCTAGGAGATTGTATTTTTCCCAATGAAGATATCTTGTTGCATATCTTTATCCTTCAGTATTATTAGTGATACATAAGTGCATAGAAAAATAAATCCATGCCATCAAAATTGTATGTATCTGGATTATTGACACCACTGCACAGCATTAGCCAATAATGCAGTGTAATTTTAGAGACCTTAGGCCAGACTTTTAAAGGTATTTAAGTTCTTAAGGATGCTGGTAGGATTGCACTACAATTTTGAGGATCCTGAGCACTATTTCCCCACAAGAATTAGTGACATTTAGGATTCTGTATAGTTTTGAGATATCAGTAGATAATAATTTGTATCTTTAGATACCTAAATGCTTAAAAAAAGTCTGCTGGCTTATAATTCCCCCTTGAAGCAGAGAAGAGTAACAACATTATGGCCATGGGGCCACAAAAAAAATTATAAAATTAATAAAGATGGGCATACATGATATTGCAGCTATATTATGGCAAATATCAATGTGTGATTTTTTGCTAAACCAATACCCATCATATCTAAGAAGTCATGGCAGGCCAGTGGCTTTAGCAGGAACTCTTTACAAGGGCATATAGTGATACAATGAGGGATAATGATTTTAATTTAAGAAAGGGTCAATTTAAACTAGATATTAGGAAGAAGTTATTTACTCTGAGAGTAGTGAGACAGGTTGCCTAGAGAAGTTATGGGTGTTCCCTTCTTAAAAATATTCAAAGCCACATTGGATGGGGCTTTGAGCAACCTGGTCTAGTGGGAGGTGTCCCTGTCCATGGCAGGGGGGTTGGACTAGATGATCTTTAAGGTCCCTTCCAACCCAAACCATTCTATGATTCTATGATTTTTTACTCCACAGTCAACAATGAATTATGTTATAACTTTTGCTACAGAGACAAATATTAATCACTCTATAGTCTGCATGCACATGAATAGATGCTGAGAACTACAGTGAGAAATAATTTGTTTTAATGGTTTTTATTTTAATACTGAATATTGAGGACATCAGTTATAGAGTATCTTAACAAATAAAGCTTTCAGTTTCAGATATGTTAGGAGCAGTTTCAGGCATTAAATGTAACTTTAATGACAATCATTTCTCATTAGTAGCTTCAAGAAATAAAAAATAGTGCTATTTACTCTATTGAGACAAAAATGTAGACAGAAAAATCAAAGCACGTACCATGTCCAAAATGCTCATCTTTTTCCTGCACAAATTACTCTACCTATATATGACTTTTTTCCCTGTCTTGTCTGATCACAAACATTGGCTACACAACATTCAAATGGAACCTCAAGCAGCCAGGGAAATGGGATCTAAAGGTAGCCCTATTCTCCTACTCCTTGCCTGTATTCAAAATCTAGTCTTAAATTGCCATCCATTCACAGCATTTCAGACATCTTTGAAAACATGATGTAATTTCCTTTCTTTCATGTAGAGTTACATACTACATGGAAAGTCAAATAGTGAAACGGTCCGTCTGGTGAGAAATCCACTAGACATCTTAAAATTTATTTTCTTCCATAAGCTCAAAGTATTTTTTCTGCAGTGAAGTACTCCTGAAGCTGCAGTGAAAATATTGCATATTCTTGCAGTATTTTGGACTTTTTAAATGGATAGTAGCTGAGAATTGGATGGAAATCTAAGCATGTACTGCAAGAAGACGTAAACATAAGGTTTATTTCCTAGCTAAAATTTGCACTAAGGTTTTGTAAAAAATATATATTAATAAATAGCTTCATTTTCATATACAATACTCTTATAATATAGTCCATTTGCTTTTGTAAACATACCAGAAAGCTTTGGATGAAAGATAATTCACAGTTTCAATATCCTCCACTAATTGAACCTGGATGAAACAGGGAGAGCATTAATCAGAACTGATTTCAAATGCTGCTCACTTGAGGGAGTGAAAATGGTATCATCTCCCAAGAGGAAATGTTGATACTGCATTAAACAGACAAGCCCTGTGATACCCTATTTCTCTCAGGAGAAACAGGAATCTAATAAACTGCAAAGTATTTCCCTGTTGAGTTAGAACATCAGGAGTAAGGAGCAAATTTTAATGAAACTACTTGACTGCAAATGAGCAGGATAATGGCTTCCTTCCCACAACATTCAGCTCCATTCTCCTGGCTGTTTCTGGTCTCTCTATAGAAGAACTGATTGCTCACCTTTACTGAGTTTGGTAAAGGCTGAGTTAGGTTCTTTAGAACCAAGACTCTAAGAATATGTCTGCAACTTTATTTCAAAGATAATTTTTGAGATCACATCTTTATTGTCAGATTTTCCTATTTATTTTGTTACTATTCTGTGTAAGATTCTCTAGAAGAACTTTATATCTATCAATACATAAATATATAAATCATAGACATTATTACTTTTAGAGTGACTGGTAAGGAGTATTTACTATGGAACAGCAGCTATGTGAATGAACTGATAGTGAGAGTCCAAAGAGAGGCATCAATGAACTCTGTACCATATTATTTTTAGAGGCAGATGTGAAGTGGTGACAGTAAAGGTGAAGAGAAAAACAGCAAGCAGTTAAGCTGACAAAGCAGCTTTAGGGCTTCCACTTGGAAGGCAGAGAGGCATTCACCATTCAGAAAGACTGAAAACTGTTACGAAGCAAAAAAAAGAAATGTAGAGTGACAATTGGCTTCTGAAACATGCTCTGTTATTCACAAAAGATTAATAGGATAGAGATGGAACATGAAGCCCTGAAAATTGTTCAGGAAGAAAAAACAGAAAGAATCAACTAAAAGGATTAAAATAAATATTCTTCTTTGGAATTTTCTTGCTGAGAGAGATTATCTTGTTCTGATAATTAGGACCAAGCCAATATGTATCAGCTGATAATAGAGAAAATTTGTAATAGACACATGAAATACCAGGTGAGATTCAACTTATTACAGGTTTGAAACTGGACTGGTATTCCATTCAAGATTAAGACAGTTAGATTTATTGCTCATTAGAAAACAATTATGACTAAGGTACATAAAGATCCATCATAGCCAATGGACATCAAGGGCAGAGTTCAGAGGCATAAGTTGGTATTTATTTAGTTTTCCTAAGGTATCTGTCCTAAGTTATCTTGTTGGGAATATTGTAGGATAATGGATCTGTGAAAGACATGCCTTATGGGGCTTTACATGGGGATCAAATTCCTTTGGGTATCTGAAATAAGCACTTGAATTCTGGCCCCTTACCAATATACTCACCAGAGTTCAGAAAATTATTGAGCTCAACAACTAATACCTGATATGTTTTGCCTTTCGCTGAAAAGCTGAAGCCTTTCATAGCTCGTAAGTCAGATCAACCAACAAGATGCCTTGAATGTCATAGTGCAACCGAATTGGCACTGGACACTAGGAGCTTAGGAGCTCATGGACTGAGCACAAGTTATCTTTCTATTTTAGAGACTGGAAATAGCTTTCTTAACTCCATTGTTGGTATTAACTTGGTTTCAATGGACTCTATACTTAGATACAGATATTTACATGTTTCTACCTAACCTTGAGCAAGCTACTGTAGAAATGTATTTCACCTGATTTTCTGAGTAATGTCATTATAGTTGCTAAGCACTAGAGAGATCTGCTTTCACTGTGTCACTGGTAGGTTATACTTGCAGATGCCTTTCTGCAGCCTCATAAAAGCATAGCAAGTGATAATGGAGACTAGTCAGTGGTGACAGAGAGCTCTTCCTTTATGGCACATTAGGATAGTGTTTGGAGAGATAACTGCACTGGTGGACACATTTTCCATTTTATTTACCTACGTAACAGCAACATGTATTTTCTTTTTAAATGGCCAAAGAAGAAAGTAGCATGTAGTTTTTCTCTAAGTCAATCTGACATTTTCAGCAGCCAAAAAGAGTGAGTTTTACCTTTTTAAAATAAAATTTCAAGAAAAGTGGAAAAATTAAAAATAAAAGGAATTAAATTCTAATGACACTTACATGCACTAGTTAAATGAACATAATTAAAATATCCTGTTTTCTTCTGTATGATTGTCTTGCATCCCATTCACCATTTATCATAAAGGTTGGTCTTGCTATACCTCTTCTCCTAACACTTTACACAGAATCACACAGCTCAATGTTCATTTTCTTTAGGGATGTGACAATAAAGCGGTCTTGCATTTTACTCTTCTCTCAATACTGCCACCAATAGAGACTGTTTCATCTTGTTACTTATCAATAGATACTGTTGAGGTCAACAATTACTAGTAATAATTTCATTTTTTGATACCTTAACCTAGACAAAGAACTCAATGACCTAGGTCAGGACCTATTTCATGCTATTGACTGTGGCAACAAAGTTAGATCTCGACATTAACATTTTATCAAAATAAATGTGAGGAAATGCCATTGCTGGGAATGAACCTAATCAAAGAGGAAAATCTCCTTAGAGACACAGATCATCCTATAATTTACAAGAATTTTTCCAATGAGATTTTCTGTTTTCATTTATTTGTGGTTTCTTTCTTTTTGGTATTTCAATCCCAACTCTTCCAATGATAAACTATTGTTATGGTTTAAGGGTTAACAGCCTGAAAGGGAAGGACAGGTGGTGTCTGTAGGACCCTGGGGGGTCCAAGATCAGTACTGTTCCCTCCCCTTTCTGGCCACAGTCTATATAAAACCAATGAGGCCCGAGGTTTTCGTGAGCTTTTCCTGGTTTCCTGGCTGCTTCCTGTTGCATCTTGGGGACTGCTGGGGCTACCTCCACGTGCTTGGCAGCATCCACCACCATCTGCTTCCTGACACCCCTGCGGTCCCTGGTGACGAGTCACAACAGTCACAGCAGCCACAAGGCACTGCTCGGACACTTCCACTCAGGACTACTGGGATCAGGTTTTGTATATAGTTAAATATCCTTTATTCCTTATTAATTCCCTTTTCCTTTCCCCTGTTGTTTTCATTAAACTTGTTACAGTCTTAACTTCCAACCTTGTGCGAAGCATCTTTTTCTCTCTTCCCTCTTTTTTTTAGTCCTCCCCCTGGCAGGGTAGGGGACAATAGAGAGAGAATCCTGCTCTCTGAGCCTTAAACGGAGACAACTATAAACTAATCTTGCTGTGTACATCAAGGAAAAGTCTATAACCTTTGCATGATTTTGAAGAGAACTGTCACTGTAATTAATTATTTCACAGAAAAACCATTTTCAGAAGTATTACATTTGAATAAAACCTTGGATTTTATTCTATGATCCTTCACACTAGAACATTTTTTCTGTTCAGTACTTGAAAAATAAGAAACCTGCCCACAGCTACTTGAAGAAAACAGTACATAGTTCTACTTTCTTCATGTGTTGATTGATGTACCTGCTATGTACTAAGGAAGAAGTTTTTCTTTGATTGCATAATTTTCATTTTATTCATAAAAGATTTTTCCTCCTTGACACTAAGTTCATAATATGAAATCAATTATTTACTCCTTTGGTTGTTCACTCATTAGAGGGCCTTGAATTATCCTGAAACAAAGAGAATTTCTGAGGCCAAAATTGTCTGTCTTTGGAGGACTTATTTACTGAAAGTAAAATGAATATTTGTATCTTTAAAAATTCTGGTGAAGATCTACGATCTGAAAAGACCTTTGCACAAATCTGAGAAGTTTCTCTAGGATCTAAACCTAAATAATTTGTGATTTACTTACTTTCTTTTAATTCACATGCATAATTTAAGAAGTTCAGATCCACATTATAGATACCTATAGGAAAATTGCAGCACTCTTTCAATTCTTATAAAAAACATCACTAAAAATATCTAAATGCCATAAACCATCCTAAACTCCTTCCATATACAGTTGGAAATGTACTTCTCAGAGAAACACAGAGATGGAGTAGGATAAACCCTTAATAAATTCATGGTTGCTCTTCTACATATAAATACATTGAGTGGAGTGATGAATGATGACTCATAACCATCTCACTTTCCCTTTTGAAAACTTCTTTATATTATAATATCTAGAAACCTGCTGTCTGATTAAGTAAGGTAGTGAAATGAGAGACCTGCTAAGTCAAGCTCTTGTTAGTAATTCTTTTTCCCAGCCATTGTGGGAAATATCACTATCTAAACTATGCCTTGAAAATTCCTTGATTGCCTTTATAGCCTGACTATGTGTTCATGAAAGAATAGCTACATAAAGGGCTTAAAATTTCCAGTTTATCATCTTTCTGCTTGCTATATCATATTCCACTTCTATCAGCGGTAGCTTTTCTTCCTTGTATTCATTAATAAGTCTTCTTCATAGATAATTTTCTAGACTAATACTCCATCTATATCATGAGCCACTGGATCTCATGTCCCTATTGCATCATGCAAACTGCTTGTCTCATCAATTGAGCATCAAAAGTTTGTAGGTTCTCAGGAGACTGATTCTGTTCTATTTCTGTGAGGTTCTTGTAAAGCAGATATTCTTACATTTTACAAAGTGGTAATAATATTGACTTAAAATGAATCTTCATAGAAGCTGTCGTGCATAGGACATTCAGGGAAGGGTTAATGGTCTCAAAAATGGCTGGACCAAGCCATCTACCCTCAGGATTGTCAGTTATCTGATGAAACAATCTCACTGACAAAATTGCTTCTTACTATGTTCTACTGCATTGTTGTGCTTTTTTTTTCCCTGCAGATGAATAGCATATTTAATTAAACACCATTCTCTCACTTAAACTTTCTAGGTTTATATTAGTTTTCATCAGTCCAATCTTGTTAACACAGTAAATGTAAACAATTTTAAAGCAACATAAGCAAAACTAAGAGTTATTCCAATTTAGATTATTTTTATGATACCTGTAATCTTGCATTAAGTATATTATATTACAATTTGGTTTCCACTGGGCTCACTACTATTGCATCAATGATATATTTCTAAACCATGTTGGGTTTTTTTTCCAGTTTTCATTCCAAGCAGAGTAAATAAGAAAAATTTGCACTTCTGTCTTTGATATTATCAGTGCAGGCTGGATTCAAATTCTACACCCAACCTGGAGGATGGTGTGATGAGCAATTGTACAAGAGCTGTTCAGAAGTCACTGCAAGACAGAAAGAAAAAGCTTGCTCCATCTCTTCGTTGGTTTTCAGGGTGCATTTTTGGGTAGTGAATTCATTACAGTCTAACATAGCTTTAATTTTCTTAGGGGAAAGCTTACCAAACAAACACAGAGCGAGTTCTCTTTGCTCACTGCAGCTCTTCAGCAATTCTCTGTGCAATGTTTTGATGGTTCATCTAGGTCTAAGATCTGAAATTTTGTACAGTGGGGTGAATGAATTTCTTTCTGCTCTGAGAAGAAGTAGACAAGTGTTATAGCTCAGGTCTCTGTCAGTTATTTCAACCCTGATATGCAACTGATCTCTTATTTCCAGTTCTCAGCTTCATTAAAACAGAAAAGTGCATAATTTGCCATGGCCAATTGAGATCTGATCTTCAACAGCTATGTGATTCTGGCTTATATTAGTGAAATTCCTGCACTATTACTTGACAAAAGCCCAATGACAAGAAAAATCCAAAAAGCAGCATCAGTAATACCACTGTAAGATTATAATTTCAAGATCACACACACTGCACTTGAAATCACAGATAATGCAATGATTTACCTGCCAAAGTGATAGTCAATGATGCTCACATTAATGTGGGGAAGAATTCTTTTTTTTTTTTTACATCTTCCATCATTCTGTTATCATTTAATTTCACTTACAAGTCACTTTATCCCAAGGGAATTAAATACAGAAAGGAATATGTCTGATCTCAGTCAAAGTCTTCAAGATCCAGAGAGGAACTTCATCTCTGTTTGTAGGCTTTCATACAGGAGAAGACATAACAGTGTGGAGGATTGACCATTGCTGGACATCAGATGCCCACCAAGCCACTCTATAATTCCCCCTCCTCAGTGGGAAAGAAGGAGAAAGCACACAAAAAAAAACCTCATGGACTGGTATAAGGACAGAGAGATGACTCACAAATTACTATCACAGGCAAAACAAACTCAACTTCGGAGAAATTGGGTTTTTTTTCCCAGTTAATAACAGAATAGGATAGTTAGAAATAAGAACAAAAGTAAAAACACATTCCCCTTCTCCCTCCTTTCTTCCCAGGCTAAACTTCACTCATAACTCTTCTACTGCCCTGTGCCTCCCTAAGTGGTGCAGAGGAACAGGAAATGAGAGTTGCAGTGAGTTCATAATGTTTTGTCCCTGCCACTCCTTTTCACACAATCACAGAATCACAGA
>NW_010189103.1:67011-123648 GCF_000695765.1 Mesitornis unicolor | reverse complement strand
CCTTCTGGGGAGGGGAGAGAGGTTAATAGAGGATCCTGTCCAGGATTTAGTGGCTGGCCCAGCCCTAAACCACGACAATGGGGCTCTTGAGCAACCTGATCTAGTAACAGTGTCCCTGCTTACTGCAGAGGGGTTGGACTAGATGATCTTTAAACGTCCCTTCCAACCCAATACATTCTATGATTCTGTGTAAATACCAATGGGTTGCCAGCATGGAACCTGTCAGCAAGTCTATCTAAACAGAAGTATAGATCTGGTTGGAGTGTCAGTGCTCCAGTGCCAGGTGGGAAAGAGAGCCTTCTCACTGTAGAACCGTAACAGCACCTGACCACTCATTCTTAGTCAAGAGATTGGTTTTCAGAGCTGGCCAAACAGTATTTGAGCACATCTGCTCTGAGAAAGTGAGAGGTGAGCCATCCATCACTGTTGACGAAGTGTCTGAAATACAGTTTATAGAAAACCTAATTTTTCAATTACAGTAAAAAAAGGATGAAGGGATTGAACCTATTCTGTGTCAAAGATACAGGCAGGTAAGTAGGGAATCAAGCACTATGCAAGCAGTTTGAAGGGAAGCGTATCTTGTCGAAGTAAGCTGCAATGAGGCTAATTCATCAGTATACTAAGGTACCCACTGTACTCAGAGAGAGGGGAATGTTACCAGAAATGTTTTGGATCAGTCAACTACTTGGTAAATTCTCTAAGCCTCCAAGGACCATACCATTTTGTCATTTAGGTGATGCGGGAACATGGACTGAAGATGGATAAATACTTGGTTGCCTACAAGAGCATGTTACATCCTATCACCATTATAGCGTGTGCTAGTGCAGGATGTTGAGTTTATATACAGTCAGCTAGTGTACCTGACAGAATATTCAGTCAATTCAGGTGATGACAGAATTACAATGCCTCTAGCTTTATTAACAACCCAAATTAAGGAAGGACTCTCTAGCCTCAGAGCAGTGTTTTGCTATGCCCAGTGATCAAAAATAATGGATTCTAGTATAACAGTGTGGCCAAGTGTGAGTATCAAACTTGAATAGCCCTGTTTCATTTGTTCCCCTTAGGTAGAGGAGGAGTATTTCCTCTCATTTTGTCATCTAGGTGAGACACAAAGACCTCATCTCTCAAATACTATTTTATTCCTCTGAAAGAACATAAATCTGCATGTGGCGTTAAAAATCCTTTTCAAGTGAAATAGGAAGCAATTCTTCAAATAAAAATAGATATAACCTAAGTGTTTTTGAAAATACATCCAGTACCAGCTGCTTGATCTGGTCCTGGAGCAGGCAGTAGGTTACTCTCAGATACTCTGCTGCATTAGGCATCAGGGAGCAGCAAGCCTTTGAACTCTGGAGCTGTGGGGACCAGAAAGGGAGCAGAGTAGGGTTTTTGCCAGCATTAGCTCAGTTCCACGACCCCAGAGCTTAAAGGCAGGTGACATGAACAGAAGGTACATAGGGGATATCCTAGGCAAAACTTGTTACAGCTCTTTCTTGCTGGTCGCTGTTTTCACAGCAGCCTGAGCCAGGGGCACACAGGTGTGCCCCATCCAGCCTGACCTGGGCCACAGGATCTGAACCCGTAGCATGAACCACTGGTGCATGCAGGCTTTGATGATAGGTGTATAGAGGATAAATCAGTGTGATCAAGAGATACTTCACTACCAAGGAAAAATATTTTGAGAAGTTCGGGAGCCTTGAATAACATGGATTCATTAATCTTGATGAACAAGTGAGTTTGTTTTAATAAACATGGGGATCAAGGACTAACAACCAATGCCCCAGTTGTTTCACTGAAGAAACTCACTGCAGAGGTAGCAACTGATGTAGGTACACGGTTAGAGAAGAAAGAACCATGTGGTGAAGAGCAGGGCAGAAGTAAGCATTAGAAGTAAAAAAGCACAAGCTAAGAACTTTGAATTCACCAGAGCTGCAGCAGAAAGCAGGCTCCTGCAGGAACCTGTAGTCCCCTGGCAGGCAAGGATGGGCCAGGGTCCCGATCCAGGGCTTTGCTGGTTCATAGAGTAATTTGGGGCAATTTTTTTAGAGTAATTTTGGGGCAATGCTCAATTTACGGCATTGCTTCCCTGGATCTCATGCCTCTGCCTTGACAGAAGGCTGTTCCTCATCTTCCTAAGCTGGAAAGGTCACGTGTGCACTCCTGATTAGGGCTAGCAAGTTGAAGATGACTCTCACAATCCACTCTTCAGCAATATACTGCATCTGACTCCCAATATACTAAACATGGGCAGAACACATCACTGCACAACTACATTTTATATCTCTGTATTATCTACTGTTATGTCTAATTTTAGCATGTCAGATAGGATAAGACTACATTGTTACCCTTCTCCAAATTCAAGCCCTGTCACACCATAATGTTCTACAGTCTTAGTATCAAGCTAGCTCATTCAGTACCACCTTACTCACTTTTCTCATTATGTCTGGATTTACAAAGGCTTGAACGATTCCTCTTGTCGCTTAAGGAATTCTGCTTTGTGCATACACAGGCGAAACAGTTGACTGGCAAACACACATCTGTACTGCAGAGTCACAATGCATGAGATTAGTTTGATGCTTCACTACAACACTACAGCAAAACCACTTTGGTTAGCTACAGGACTGGCCATTCTCTTTCCTACCCTCCCTCACACTCTAAATATTGTTCTTGGTAACAGAAGAACTGAAGGAACTGAGGTTAGGATTTCTTTAAAGAGAGTTTATTAAAATGCCAGAAGGTCTCTGTAGAGAAGAAAAACTTCCAAAGGTAAGATTAAAACTGGCACTTTAATAGAGGTGCCTGAATAAATTGGTGGTCCCACAGGTGCTGAGCCTCTGCCGCTAACATTAACTTCCATAAGAGCAGAAACCAGGTAGCAGATATGAAAGATAAGCTCTTTGCGTAGGTGCGTGAACATGCCAAAACCTAAGACTGTCCCACACACTTCCCATCCCTTTGACTGGCCTCGGTTATCTAACCTGCGTTCAGTACACTCAGTTACTGTACAGCTGCTCATTACAGCCACCCAAGATCAGGGATGAACATTCACACAGCTGTGCTCATTGGAAATACTCTCTCCGCCAACTACATGCCACTGGCTTATGCTAGAGATTACTGTCCCCAGGAGGAATCTTGTCAGCATTTGCTAATCTGCTTCAGTCAACCACGACTGGGTTAATGTAATCAGCTGATGAAAGTGGCTTGCACTGGCAGGGCTAACTTTGCCTGAAGTGTTTTAGCAAATCCACCCGAGATCCCTTCCAGCTGCTGGCTGTGCAAACAGCTGAGGGTGGAATGGTTGAACAGGCACTTGGGATCTTGAGGAGGATGTCTGTGGCCTAACATGGAGTTATCTGGGAAAACAAAAATGGGTCACAGGAGCAGCACTGAGTAAGGATAGAGTCCAAATCAAGGGTTTGTCTATGGTTATTTTACCACGGATGGTGATTTAAGCTAGAATTCACTGCTGATGTTCAAATGTCCTTCAGTATCACAAGGAGACCAGTCCCTCATGAAAAAGTCTTCAATGCCTCTAAAATTACTGATGGTACCTTAGTGTCCAGCTTTGTGACCTAAGTACCCTCTTCTGCTTTATGATTTCCGAAGACAAAAGAAAATGAGAACAAGCAAATAAAATGTAATCTCTCTTCAGTAAAAAAATCATCTGTATTCAAGTTCACAAATACATCTGTTAGCTTTCAGGCATTATTCGCAGCAAAAATGTCTGCCTCTTATCCCTTTGTCTCAATAGGAAAATGAAAAGCTGAAACACAACTGCTCCTATTACCTCTCCCCAACATCTAATATTTTCATTTCCTTAGTCGACTAAGTATATAACTCAATCTTTGCATCCATTTTTTCACAGTTACGGTAATCCAGCATTCTCTGGGCTGCCTTTTGTTTTTTTCCAAGATATATTATTACCTCCTGTATGTAATGCTTTCTTCCTTCCCACCATGTTTCTGACGCATTGCATGCCCCATGTGCTGGATAAGAACATTATCTGATTCCATGGTTGTAAATAATTCTGTTAATAGATTTAGATTAATGTCAGATTTAGAATAATGCTACATCTACAGCTATCTTTCAAGTGTATG
The DNA here is from genome assembly GCF_000695765.1 of Mesitornis unicolor. Taxonomy (NCBI): domain Eukaryota; kingdom Metazoa; phylum Chordata; class Aves; order Mesitornithiformes; family Mesitornithidae; genus Mesitornis; species Mesitornis unicolor. The sequence continues at coordinate 119,551 of NW_010189103.1, read as the reverse complement.
AACACAACTGGCCTCATCTGGGCTGGTTTGGACTGCCACAGTGCTTTATCCTCCACATTGTAAGCATGATCCTGTGGCCAGCTTCTGAAGACTTAACCCTTCAAAGACAGGAAAATATCTATGAAGCAATAAAAATCAGTAAGCTTCACCATGAATCCCCCCAGCTGCTCCTTCACACACCTCCAAATAGCCAGTGACATCCTGCTTTATCGGATGTTTTTACATGTTATCTTCAATTTGTATTGTGTTAGACATCAAAGTTAGTACTTAACACCTTTACATGATCTGATGTGTTTTGCTAGAGATATGGTCCCTGGTTATTAACTAGATAAAACCTGATATTAGCTTGGCTTTGTTTAATTTCTAATGTTATTGACTCTGCAATAACTGACTAACCTCAGTTAACATTGTGCATTGTTTGCCCTGTAATGTCCAGATATTCCATTATATTATGTAAATTATTTGCATAGTGATTATGATTTAATGTTATTGGTAATTAGAATTATTTGCCTGCTGGTAATGCTGTATAAATGATCCGTCATTAATCACAGGGCACACCTTACCAAGATCTCTAATGAGGAAAGCTGCAATTTAATGTCACTAAACTATCAGTCTTCTCTGGGCCATTGTTTTACATCATGGTGGAAATGTTTTCTGTATTTACTGATTGTTCATTGGTCATTACCATAAAGACCTGGAGCTTTGTAAATGTCTTTTTTTCTTTGATGTAAGATATCATCAGACTTTGAGTTGCAATATTCAAAACATGTAGCTGCTAAAATTTGCTCATCAGATTTTCACACTTGCCATTTCAAACCACATCGGAAGTTCCTCCTCTTGAAGAAGGAAGAAGATCGATAGTCCACACCCCTCAAATTAGTACAAAAATACACTCAACATCCTTCCTACCCCTTCTTAGTGTTTGCTATGGCAAGTTTGATGAACTGAGTGACTGTTACTGGGTAAGCAGAGAATCCCATATCCTTGGAAAGCTGAGTGTCCATTTAAAGCTGAGTGCTACTAAGCCAGACCTCTGCGCTCTGCAGGGATGAGCCAGTACGTAACAGCAGGCCATATCCATGCTACAAATGTATACTGACACTTTCGGTGTATTGAAAGCAGGGCAGAAGCATTGATTACCAGGATTCCCAAGATAGAAATTAGAACTTAAGGGTCCCAAGCACAATGCTAAGACTCAGAAATGCAGGATTTAAGGCGTTCTCCTAAACTCTGCACCTCCATGAACCCCTGCAGGCCATGAACAAGTATTTCAAGGTCATAGGAGAAGTCTGAGGCAGATTTCCACACATCCACACTCAGTGCAAAACCTGAATGTTTTGTCTTCTCAGGCTCTGGAATTGCTTAAAATCAGACCTATCTGATTAATGTAAGATCACGGAATTATTGCCAAATGAGAGGCATTCTGAAATGAGACTTAAGCCTAGTAAAGAGCCTTTACTATGACCTAACTGCAAGGCTTTTAGTGTAAACACTTTTTCTGAGTGTCTGAAAGAGCTAGAACTGTATATGAAGAATGAAAATACTTGTCACAACACTTTCTGTAATTTTTGAGGAAAAAAACCCTGTTTACCTGTATAGTGATTCAGTCAAATTGCAATGCCTGTTTATCATGCTAAAAGATTTGAATAGTCTGAAAGAAATATTTGCACTGAAAAGCTTTATTTAGAATCAAAAGGAAAATAGCTGAAACCTACTGAACCAGAAAATGTATGCAAAGGAAGATCAATGTGAATAAAATATCTCTTTTAATATTTTATTGGGTGAAAAAACCAGAATCATTAATGCCACTTTTAATTTTGAGCCTCTGTAAGATTATGAATAGTCTTGGTTTTGCCTTGTAAGGTTAAACAAAAAGACTATTCAGTTGTATAAGGGAGAAATGGATAGTAGAGGAACATGAAGAAGAATTTCATACATTTAAAAGGCTAATTGATGATTGATCAATGCAGTGAAATATAGAATATGAATGACTTTGATGAGCCTTTCTCATGGAACCTCTGTGCTTCATAAAATCTGAACTATGAAAGTCTAGTAAAAGATTTTGAAGGCAAGGGTCTGTGCATTCATAATGAATAATGGCAAAAAGAAAGGGGTGAATAAATTTCAAAGTATTTGGTGATGAGTCATTTGCACCAGCCTGTACCCTTCATAAAATATCTACTGACAGAATTAAGCAGGCAAACAGTGAGATGTGCATACAGCAATGTACTGGAAATGTGGCGGGTATCTTTGGTTAATCAAAATACAACAGCTGTCTTTTTTTTGTGAAGCCAAATAAAATCAAGTGAACAGTTTGTTCACTAACATTAAGCTTTTCTCAGACAAAAAACATTATGTTTATCTAAGTCTTTTGATAAACATGGAAGAGTTGCCTTATAATAACAAGAAACTGAGGAAATGTACTCTATCAGTTCTGTGAGCATTTTGTTAACACAGCAGCAAATTACTTTTTCTATACATGTAGGATGTGTTTTGCATTTTGACTAATTTCATTTCACTTATGTCTTTCACTGGCAAATGAAATCATAGAGGAGTATATTTTTTAATTTAGAGGCTTTTTAGAGTTTGTTTTTTTCCCCTAACAGTGATTCTTACAAATGTATTTCAGTTTAGGTTAGAGTACTGCCATCCATCAGATAGTGCATTCAGCTAAGAACACTGGAATCGCACAAGCATGAGTGTTAGACAGATGCTATGGGTAGCAACAGAACAGCCAGTGCTGCAGATCAGCTGTATAGGAAAACCAAAAGCACAGATCTGATTTCAGATGTGGGAATCCAGAGTCACATCTTAGCTTTATCAGTGTCTGTGACTTTTTTTTTCTTCCCCACACTTGGTCAATTAATGAGATTAGGAAATCCCGTTAATGAATCTTCTGAGTCTTTGCACATAGGCAGAGAAAATAGCAGGGAGCAGAGAAGGGCATTGGAGACAAGGGGTTCTTACAGACCTTACAGTTCCTTGAAGTTTTTCGGAACATTTTTATCGTGGAAAAACAGTCCAGCTACACCCATGTATTCCTTGTCCAAGAGCTGAGCTAATCTGAGTTTACTAGCAGTAGTTTGTATACGAGAGGAATGTGAGAGGATATATAGCCTTTTGGTCTGGAGGGGACAGACGTGTCTGCGACACCCGCCATGTCCCAGACCCCTCCTGATCCTCCTGGCAGTGGAGGAGCTGGCTCCGTGCAGACTGGGGCACTGAGAGTCTTTGGACTCTTTTTCTTGTTCTCCCTGAGGAATTTGGGGAATTTCTAGTGATTCTTTTCTTCTCCGGGCTGAGACTAGATGATTTGTAGATACTGGATTGATGCCACACTGCAGAGACTGAAAAACTGCCTCAGCAAAGGAAAGAGAATTACATATACATATATGCTAGAATACAGCCTGTACTGAAACTTACATAGCACAAAATAGAGACATAAGTATAAGAAAAACCATAGAATCATAGAATCACAAAATGGTTTAGATATTGACAAAGTTACTGCGCAATAGTTACTAAATTTACAAAGAAATTCAAAAAGCCAGTTGCAAGTACACACATGTGTATGTTATAAAATAAAACATACAGCACTCTCTTAGCAGTTTAATTCTGAGTTATATTGACTAAACTTTGCTTGGCCTTCATTTGAGAAGGAAAAAAAAGGTAGCATCTTAGAGTTACATATAATATTACCTCAGTGCCTTCCCTAATCCGTAACGGAAGCATTAATCATTGTGTCTTTGTCATGGCAGCAAGGCAGTTTGCAGTCTGACTGTGTACTTGATTTATGAACAGCTGATGGCCATTGAACTGCAGCAGTCCACCAAACAGTATTTTGTACTTCCTTCTGCTTTGAGAATAAATGTTACAGAACACCGACATTATATTCCATCTAGTATATAAAAGGTTAATTTTGTAAGCTCCTTCATTTTCATCTCTCTTTGGTCTGTTTTTCATGTCTCGCTGTTTTCTTCTCCTTCACATTGCTGGTCTCATACAGCTCACCAGCTTGCTTAAAAGTCTGGGCTTTGCTGTCCATAAGAGCAGGATCAGCACACTTATACCTTCCAGCATTATCAAGGTGAGCTCCTGTCCCAGCTGAGGAAGAAATGACATGGTCATTGAGACTATTTTCCTTCTTCTCCCAGAAGATTTCCTCTTGTCCCATGAATTTCACATGAAATTTGGACTTTCAAGATCTGATGCAGATCCTTTTGGACATGAGTCCCCAGCATGCCCAAACTCTACTTCATGCAGTTGCTTTGGAAGGAAAAGAAGGGGGACTAGGTTTGGATTTTGTTCTTTTATAGATGCCTAAGAGATGGGATACTAAGCTTGAGCTACCATTTAAAAACACCTGGGGGCAAAGAGAGGCCCATCCTCAGGCCCTCTTACAAACAAGGCACAAGTCTTGAGTCCAAAAGCATCAGGCTTCAGCCTCAACAGTGTGTGTTGGGAAGTGGCTCCCTACTGCTATACACCTGCAGTGACACTGTGGCTACAGAAACCCTCTCGTTTCATGCATGTGCTCACTTTGTGTTGGTTTTCTGTAGCAGCCTGCTACCTGGGAGAATTCTGCCCACTTTTCATGAAATATCTGTGTCTTCCCTTTTTCAGTGTTGTCTCACTCCTTAAGCCCCCTCTGTGCTCTGGTCTGCAACTTCTAAAAGCCAAGGCCACATCCAAGTTTCTATTAATCACAAGCCTATGACAGTGCAGCAGATTGCTGCATTCGGTAGCGTTTGGGAGGATATAGCTTTGTAAACTGCACCACGCTATTCACCATTGCCTGTAACAAAGCATTCTTTGTTGGTTAATGGCATCTAGAAAATAATGGTTAAATTTAAAGCATCTTGAATTCTGAAGAGTGTGTTAAGGAAAAAAAAAGAAAAACTGCTAGAAAAGCTAGGGTTTTGAATGCTTTATCTCACCTCTCTTGGTAAGAGAATGAGGGATGTATTCACAAATATCTGAAGAGTGGTTTGAAGAGATAGTGCTGCCCTACAGGAACTCGTGCCATCAAAGGTTGTATAACGAGGCATAATGGAATGAAAGTAGGCAGTATTGCTAACCAGATAAGTAGTCTTTCATCCTGGAAGTATGTTCCAAATGTTCATAAATGCAAAAGTGATAGCAAACATTTTTTTGGGGGGAGGATGCCTACCAGTGAGATATGCCAGGTGTGTGCTGGCTTGGTGAGAAGGAGAAAGGAAGAAAGGGGAGGCTGAGCTGCACACTCGCCCCAGCTGGCACAACGCTGGCTTACAGCCCTCTGCCACCTCAGAGCGGGCCAGGCTGAGTGTGATGGGGAGTCACTCCCCAGGGAAGCTGCTAGAAGCCCTGACCCCTGTAAAGCTGAGCTGAACAAAACCAAAGAGCTATTATTTGACCTCACACTGGTGAAAAAAACCCTAGGGTAGGTCCAGGGACAGGGCTTGGCCCAGATGTCTCCATGAAGCACTTGGCCCAGAGCCCAGGCTTGGTGGGAGCCTGTCACTGTTCCTACGTACATTGCGCCAGCAGTGGCGAGGGCAGAGGAGGCACCACGCGCTGGCCCTGGCCTGCACGGTGGGCAACGCTCGACTAGCAAGCGGGGATGCAAAGCAGATCATGGATGCCAGTGTACATTGATTATTTAGGCTGTAACCACCATAAGTGATGAGAACAAATTACCAGTTCATTTCTAATAAGAGAGAGTCTGGGAGAGAACATGAGATGAAGTTGAGGGGCTGCAGAAGGTGGTGGTGCAGATTTGCATTACCTCTCTCTGTTTGCTGTTATTTTTCAGTTAAAAGCTTGTATTCTCAAAATGATTTTTAAATAAGTGAAAATGAAAAAAAAATTGTGATAAGCAGAAGGCAGCTCCGCACCCACTGTTACCCACAAGATGGAGCTCTCGGCTCAGGAGCAGGGAGGGTTTGCTTTGTGTTACCGAAAAATGAAACGTTTTTACTCTCACCCTTTTCTAATTTTTGTCTTTTGCTAATATAATGCAGATTGGTTTTATACATTATTTATGGATCCCAGAACTGGTATACGGAATGCTGTCACTCATTTTAATGATTTAGATATGTTTTTTTATTATTATTATACTGTATAGACTGGAAAACCTTCATTTGGATCCCATTTAGAATACAGGAAGTTGCCCAAAGCTTGGATGTGAACCTTAATTTACTGAAATCCTTGTAAGGCTGAGAATATTTACTGCTGGCATTTATTGCTCCTGTGAGAGTCAGAGCGAGGGTGAGTGGCAGGGGAGAGAAAGAGGGAAGGAAAGACAACCGTAGTTTTAGCCAAAAAAGCAAAGAACATATGTTGGAGTCATTCTCGGCTGTGTGAGTGCAGCAGTGGGGTAATCTGCCTCTGAGCCGCTCTGCCGGGGCGAGGAGGTGCCTTACCGCCTCAGAGATTCAGGAAAACTCCAACAGGACTCAACCTTTGGAAAGCCGCTTCTGCTTTTCTAAAGCCTCTCTTTATAAAGTGTTACTGCCAGTTAGGACCATTTGGCTTGATGTACCCCACAAAGGATTGGACCCTTTTTCGGAAGGAGCAGAAGTCCCTTTGGACTCTGTGCTCTGCAAGTGACGACTGCAGGGATTTTACCAGTGAGGCGCATTGCAGGAGCTCCAGGACTGCCCAAGGGAAACCCAACACAGGAGCCCAGGGGGGTGGAGCTGCAAACGCACTTCGGTGTTGCAGGGGGCTGGAAAAGGTGACCCAGCAGCCAGCAGAAATGGAAACAGGAAAAGATCTCTTATTTTTCCGCCTCCTTTCAGTTACTTTGTGCTTGCATGGTAATAACAAACCTATATAAGCTTTTGTTGTAGAGAAAAGTACTCCTAGGACAGGTGCAGTCTTTGCTCAAGCCATAAGTGTGGGTGATTTCATCCATCTCCAGCCTTTCAGAAAATCAGACTTCTGCACTTCAGGAAAAAGAGCAAGTGCCCCAGTAATTCCCGCATTGTTTTTTACTTTAGGGAAAAGCAGAGCAAGATTTTTAAAATCACTTTTTTAAGTATTTGCTTTATGCTTTCCTGTTCCTCCAGCCCCCTTGCATTCAGCTGCTCAACCTACCTTTCAACCAGTATCTCTGGAGTCTTGTTTGTCCTGTACCACAACAGTTAAAATGGCTAATAAAGCAGCTGGCAGGAGGATGAATGAAGGGGCTATGCCAGCTATTGCCTCTACTGTGGAAAAAAAAACCAGCAACAGTGAAACTTTGGTAAGTCTACGTTGGAATTTCCTCAGAAACCTGTATATTATGGACCAGAGACTTCTTAAATGGAAACCCTGTTTTGTGAATCTCTAAAGAAATGCAGTATGTTTCCTGAAGAGCAGTTTAATTTAAGAGATTGCCTATTTACATGAAATACTCACAACTGTTTGTTACTATTATTGCTGAAACAGCTTTTGATGATATACTGTCATTATTTTTAATTTAGTTATGCTTTGTTAGTATTTGTTACTGACACTGTGAAACGATCAAGGCATTGCTCAACAAGGCATACCAATGCGTGGCAAGAAGATGATTTTTCTCTAGGGTCTCACAGCCAGAGCACGGCCATACAGGAAAGCAGGATGAGGTTGGCAACTGGGAGATGGCAAAAGCAGACAAAGTCAGTCTATGGAAAACTGTCCCTTTCTTACCAGTTACATACTGCATGCAATAGTGGAGTCAGTCCCAGATATAAAAGATTACTGCTAAGGTCACAAATCTCAAATATAGTTCAGTTAGGCAACATGATTGAAAGAGCAAGTACATAAAATTGGAAGATCTGTGTTCATGATACTCTATCTAGATGCTTACAGTATAATTATAATCATAGCACCAGATTGTCTCCTGCATAAGCACCCAACATCTCTCCAGTAAAGACCTTCTGAAGTACCTTGAAGGACATGCGGGTAGTTAAGATATGCAATGTCTGCCCCTAGAATTAGGAAAACTGAAATGAAGAGAGGGGATTTGCAATTTCTTGTAAAGCTGGAAGGTTAGTGATCATTCTTTATCTCTTATTGTGTGAGTGGGAGGGCACCCATCTTGTGCTAGACACAGTTGTTCCTTTTTACATTAAGATGTCGTTTCACATTAATTTAAAGGGCTCCACTGCAAAATGTGGTGGCATAATTTCATTCTTAATAATCTCATAATGTTTTCAATTTTGAGAAGATATTTAAGCATTGGAATAGATAAGGAGAATGTGGAAATTTGATCATTAGAGCTGTTTAGAACAAGTTGGACAAATATCTGTCAGGGATGACATAGGCACAGTTGATTCTCCCTTGAGGCAGAGGAATAGACAAGATGACCTATTTACTCTGATTTCTAGGACTTGTATGAGACTAGATGTAGGTGCTTAAATGCAGAAAATATTGTGTCAAAATACAGAAAAGGCCAACTGCGTTGAAATAAAGTTCAACTTCACCTGAAGCAAAACAAGAAATTTGTAGGAATCATGTAATTATCCAAAACCAAGCATAAATAATATCTAAAATTCCAAAAGAAGTTGAAATTTTAAGAAAATACATAGAAAATACCATGAGAATGCTCAGAAATGGCATCCAAGGAACCTCAACTCTGCTGTATACCAAATTAAAAATTGAAATTATTTGGTGTAATTGAGTGATATTTTTTGTGTTTCTAGTTCCAGATTCAAATGTTTGCCTAAAAATAGAAATTATCTTCCCCTCCCCCCCCCCTTGATGTCCTCACAGTGTTCCCATTAAGAATATAGCCAGCAGCTACTTTCATTAGGAGAAGCCTGTGATCTCAGCTGCAGGAAGAACAATGGAAACATGCTGTTCCTCTCAAAATGCCCCTGTGGATATAGGTCTCTTCTGCTCTGCTTTTTCATCAGAAGCTCTCTTCACACCAGCGCCACAAGTCTCAAAGCAGCCAGAGAGGAGCAGGGTCAGTCAGGATTTCTGGGTACCTCTGTCACTTGACACAGGCTGGGTACGCACCCATGGTGACGCAGGTTGAGCTGCAGGCTGAATAGGCCGCTGCTCTGCATTGCTTTTGCCAGGCTGGTGCCGTGGTCTGGCTGCCAGTGTGTAGGCCAGATTTCTTGGCATCTTTCCTAGAAGGGCACTTATCCCATATCTCATACCACATGCTCCAAAGGTAGCTGGGACTGATGTTTTTGAGCCTGAGTTTTGCATGGTGTGGACACTAGGAGCTCAGCTGTAATCATCTTGTCTCCATAAATATGTCCTCCGTGAGCCAGGCCAAGGAATACAGTGAACTATATTATGCTCATATGACCAATTATTCAAGTAGAGAATAGATGCAACATCATATTGGGACCTCACTTCCACTTAGGAGAGAGCAACCATTCTGGAAGACAATCCCAATGACATTTTCTGCAGAATAACTTTTTATAAGGGGGGAAATTGTTGTCAATCCTACCATACTGTCTTAAAGTTTAGGACACAGAGACTTTTATAGTTTTAAGTGTTTGTAGAGTGTGAAGAATCATCTATTCTACTAAGATCACATAGTCGGAGGAACAGAGTGCTGCTTTTATTCAAGACACGCTTTTTAATTAAATTTAACTCCTAAACTGACTACTCTGGTTTGTTTATAAAACCCTAAAAATGTCTAGCTATTTTGTGCATTCTCTGTTAACAAGGTGGTTATATTTGGCAAGGCTGTGACCTTAGATGTTCATTTATTTGAAGTCTTCATTAATTGTTTGATGGATATGCTGAAGAAGAACCAGGACCTTTGAGTTGACACCATTTTACTTCAAGGTATCAAATGCTAGAAAGACATTGTCTTGTTGGCTACATTTGATGAACTCTTGGAGGTGGGATTCAGCTGAATGTGTAACAAGCAGTGTACAGTGATCTGATTATTTATATTGTCACATTGAGTATCTGTAGGATACTAGATATATCTAGGTTATAAGTGTCAAGATACCATTGACTCTGGAGTATAATCAGCTCTGTATGAAAAAGTCCAGCTGTGATGTGGAGGCTGCAGTGATAACTTACTTAAGAAATGTAACACACAGTGCTGAGGATGTTTAAAGATGTGAGAGCCTGTATAGCAGTAACTTTCTGTAGGTATCCCAATCTCAAATTTTCACAAGGCCACTCTAAAAGGTCATGTTTATACAAGCTTTAGTGCAAATTAATGGAACATGCCCATAATGGGGTGTGGGAGGTACGTTTTTCTTAATATTTTCACAGGCTACTTAATGTAACTTAATAGTATAATCAGCTAATGAAATTTCTAGAGCTTGCCCACTAATTGCCTTGCCTAGACTTCTTTAGCACAGTCTTAGTGCCCCTTCTACTGGTGCCTCCGTTTCTCTGCTAGGGCTTTCTCAACATGTGGTTGAGTCAAGGCAACAATGACATGAGGAAACCTTTCAATCATTTATGACGGATTCAAGCAGTGATACTTCTGTCAAAAAATATACTAGGGACTCTTGATGTGACCAGTCTACCTCTTGGTACTTAATCACTGTCACATCTAGCAGATATGTTTGGTGGAGACCAGCTGTAGGGGAGGATGGTGACTGGTTACATCTCTGATGTAGCTCCACTTCAGAGTTAACTGGACTATTGACTTGGCTCTCTTTGGATCCTGTATAATCACAACAATTAAATAAAGCAATAAATAGTAACTTATCTTAATTACAACCTATTTTTATCAAGCACAGCTTGTGCACAAGATTTCAATTAATTTTGACTATGTGGAGAGTTGAAAGAGTTTGTTGTTTTAAGTTTTTTTCAGGACAAAGAACAGATGCTAAATGTCTTTAAATGATCAGTTTAATTTTAGCACAAATTAACAGATTTGTTTATTAATGCTCGGAACACTCATCCTGTTTTTAAAGGATGAGAACTGTAAGTTTGGGGAGGGTGTCCTTATTTCTCATACATAATAAAAATGGTGAATCACTGCTCTAGAAGCAGGAGATATACTCCATATATAGTAGGGTTGTGATCGGGGCCTCCATACCACAACAGAGAACCTGGTAAGTTCATGCTGAGGTGTAGGAAATGAGATTTTTTCAAAGAGATTGTCTAAGGCAAGACTTTTTACAATAGATTTGCTGTGAATTGAACCCAATGCAGGGTGTTGCTGCAGTTGTGCTTTGCCACTTCTCCATCACACTTCATCCGACAGGCAGCCTCAAGCACCAGAGCAGCTCTTGTGCCAGACTTCATCCTGGTGTTAACTGTGCAGGTTGTTTCCTGGTTGTTTTAAGTACTCTGGTCCTCATAAACTCATGTGCAATCCCAAGCTATGAAACCATATTGCATTTCAGACACAAAGACTGGCTTTGAGAGGTCCCCTCTATTTGCAGAAAATTTGAGATCAAAAAATTCTGCATATCAGCACCTATCAGAGTCCATGATTCCTGGTATTCATGGGAATTAATTGGCTATGTGAAATTTGAGAATTATACAGGTTCACTGCTAGAGCTAAGTCACAATTAGTGCCAAGTGCTTTTACCACTAAAAAAGCCCCATGGATTAGGCCTTTCAGAATAAAGAAAACCTGCTTCTGAACTTTTTGCCGCAGTTGGATACTCAGTCATAGAATAGTCTACATACTGCCAGTGCATTTACAATGTAAACGCTTTCTTTTCAAGGTCAGAGTTTTAAAGCACTGAACTGCTATTGAAACTGCAGGGGCAGAGCCTGAACAATTCTACTGGTTTTCTAAAAATATGGAGCTTTATAGCTAAACTGCAGGATGTATTTTAAAAGAAAGAGTCTCAACATTTTTCTTTTTACTGCTACTTGTATCCCATCTCTACCAATTTTTACTGCTTTACACAAAGGCACATCTACTGCAAGGCATGTCATAAAATCAGCACTCTTCCATCCTAGCAGTTAAGCACAGTCTTACAATATTTGTGATGTTCCACAATATTCAAATGCATTAACACAAAACCTGACCCACCAAGGGGAACATAGCTATACAAATAAAATGACAGAAAGTGAGAATGCCTACTTGGCTAATTCAGACTTCTTCGCTGCAACTACTATGTTGAATTTTACATTTTTAAATGTCATATTTTTGTTTAAAACCTGCATCCCTCAAATACGTCATGAAATCCTGCAAGACTCTGAGGCATGAATGAAGCAATCGCTTCCCTCATTATATATGATTAATTCTAATCAATCAGGGCTTAGTATTCCCAAACCTTTAGAGCTCTCTTGTTTAGCTTTTGCAGCGCTTGAAAATGTTTATTGCCAAAAGCATGAAAATGTTTTTTCTAGTTGTTGGAGAAGATTTGCTGTTAGCTGTGATACTTTAAAATACTGAGGAATAAATTCTGGTGAGTTTGTAGCTCGGCATATGGACAGAAAACCAGTGATGAGTCTGCACACTTGTAAGGTTACCAAAAGATTGTCCAGTGTTGCAAGTAAAAGATCATAGAGCCACTTATATCCATACTTCCCTTGAGACTATGACAAATGGTCGTGTGTTTTCAGGTTTAGAGAGCTGCTCAGCATGTACCTGGCTGTTCCTGCTTCACGTTTCAGGGTAAGCTATTTTGGCTGTTTTGCCTGGTTCCAACATAATGTCTCATGAGAGAATGCAGGTGCTGCCTGGTCCTCACTGAGTCCCAGGACTGAGGAAAAACAGATGATGGGGAAAACCCACCCACATGGATAACAGTGACTCATCTCTCATTTTCTTCTGCAAGATTTTCTCTTTAGCTTTTAGTACCAGATTTAAAGGTGAAATACTTAACCTCTCTTTTGTACTCATCCAAAGATCTAGTTCTTCAATTCCAAGCAAGCCTAATACTGATGATGTGTTATCCATCATTAGCCAGCCTGGGTAAAAGGACATCTTTTACATACAAATGAAGATACATATGTAGATACTGCACGTGAACAGTTATTTTTACATGGCATCATACCTTTGATAAAATATCTAGTTCAGTAAGTACAAAAAACTAAACAAATGAAACTGTGTTCTTTTGGTCTTAGCATAAAGCTTCCCTTTGCCACTTATTCTAGCTTTTGTCCCAAAGAACAACATTTTTGAAATCAGACAAAATGTGGCAATTTAATTGTCCCAGTCCAAGTATGTCTTAGCTGGATTTAGAGACTGTAAAACTTCATTTTTCTTCTCTAAACATTTTCAGTTGCATCTACATCTTTCAACTTTTTTTTTTAGTGTTTCTATTAAGATTTGCAAAAAAAATATTATGAGGAAACTCTAGCAATTCGTTTAGAAATAACAGAATTATATTTTATGAAATTGCTACAGTTTTTAGCACAAGACTCAACCATGAGTTGTGTGAATTGTATCACAGAGCTATATTCAGTGTATTCTGATTTCATTCCTTCTTGAAACAGGTATACTAAGAAAAAAATGTTTCCATTCTTTAGCATATAGAAATTTACATATGGTTTGCTATTACTGCTGCCCAGCGCCAAAGCCAACATCTCAATCTGTGCAAAGAAACGGGAGGACAGCCAGTGGGTGGGCTTGAAGCATGAAACAGAAGGAGGGAGAGGGAGTGAGCAGGGGAGAGACTGTGTGCATATGTCCAGAGGAGTTAAGTAGTTAGAGTATCCACTAGGGAGATGAAGAACCAAGACTCATATTCCTCTGTATGATCTGAAAAATTTGCTTAAAATCAGCTCTACCAGATCCCCACTAGCCAAGTTATCTGGTTACTCTGTCATTTCCAAATGTCACTTATTAGAGGTAGTCTAGTATGAATAAACAAAAGGGATCCCATGGAGCAGGAATATTCTGTTCATGTTAATTAACCAGTATTCTCTGTGTTCTGCCTCTTTTTGTCCCTGTGGGAACTATATGAAGTGGATCAGTGGAACATACGGAAACTTTCATCCTAAACTGACCAAGGAATGGAAGATGTTGGTTAGATCTGGTTAGTTGGTTAGATGTTGGCAAGAAGTTCTTGCTGTGAATGAGAGCAGGGCATGGTTGTTTCAGGTTGTATCCCATTCCTCAGGATCCTGCTGGAGGAGCTTGCCTGATCAGAGTTAGGTGCCCAAATCCAGGTGGGTTGGCTGCTTTGGCTCCTGGAGCTTGTCCTCTCCTCTGAACTGCAATTGTATCTGGTAAAGCAGCTTTCTTTTCTAGAAGTGCTCTCTGCTCCAACAGGCTCCTAAATCAAGAATGGAGATGGTGTTAGATGGCGATCGTCTATGAGTCAGATATTTCAGTGACTAAGTTACTTTGAGGATTTATTCATAGCTTTTAATGAAATCAGTGGGAAATGCACATCAAGATTCCTCCACAAGTCAGCCCTTAGGAGTTTCAATGGGAAAAGAATGTCTGGGCATCATCTGTGTGATTCAATTTTATTTTTGATGCCTCTATAGATTTTATAGTTTTGCAAAAACACGTAGCAAACATGGGATTTATTGCTTATAGTTCATCCAGGAAATGTGTTATAGTATAAGATGGTCTGAACATAAAAGATAGCTGTTTTGGTTTTGCTTTTCAAATGTTAACAAGTATGTGGCAATGGTCTGTAAAACTGTTAAATAAATCAATAAATAATTCCAGTGATAACATTGAATTTGAATAGTCAGTGAAAACCATCACTCTGAAAGTGCTGAATTTTGCTTTTCTAATGACTAAGTCTGTGTCACTTTACCATAAATACTCAACTTTAGCAATTATCATCAAGGCCTTAGTCAACAGGTTTCTAATTTTAACAAATGTAATTTAGTGCAGTAGTGAATTGTTGATACAATACCTATTTATTTCTTGATGAATTTGACCCATAAATTGATTATATAAGTAAAAATGTCTACAGAGAATTTCTGAGTAAGCCTGAGGAATAGGAGAGGGAAAAAAACCCCAGAATTTGTTACACTACTGGAATGTAGAACTGAAGGTCCCCTAATGTTTCAGTTATCTGACATCCAGAAAGCTGGCAACATCCCGTCTTTAGGGAGATCCTTAGCTACCCCAGCTTGACGGGGTAGTAGGGTTCATTCAAGGACCTTTGCTGTGGTTAGTTATTGTTTACATGGTGAGACCTTCAATACCGAAGGTTGCAGTCTCTAACCTTGCCACCCTGCCATCTCAGAGACCTGAAGTAAAGGGTTACGAACTGGGAGAGTCTGACGCTGAACGTATATCCTGAGAAGAGACAGAAGACTTCCAGACCTGAGCTGGGAATCACAGGCAGCTTTCCAAGAACCAGAGCCTGAAAAAAATAAAGTATTCCCAAAGCACTTATTTTAGAAGAATTTAACTGAAAATATTAATAATGGACTGCTGTAAATCAATTTGTATAACAAAAATACTGAATAAAGACATAAAAAAGCAGCATAATGTTATACATTTAACAGAAAGAAGTGTAACAAAAAAATTTGTCTTAAAGGACACAAAACCCATCAATAGTTGGCTAGGCAATTGATGCTAAATCTTGTCCAAGCTTTTGCTGTTAAGGTGTGAGAAAGTGAGGACCTTTCTGCCCTGCAGGTGAGAACGTCGACAATCACAGATGTTCAGCTGCAGAGGACTGCTGCTGTAGGGCATGTAGATCTTTGTTATCTAATAATGAATAACTTATTATCCAAACATTAATACAGGCTGCATTGTTATAAATAACACAAGTGGATGTATTCCCAGGCAAATGAGATCTAAGTGCATTAGAGTGTATTCTTGGATTAGCTAAACCAGCCTGATCTCATTCTGTGGTCAGTCCTATCTGCATCAGTTCATTCCTTTTTTTCATCTAGATTTTTCTTTTCATCTCCTCTGACCTAACTTTGGCAAACAGACTTACTTTATAAAACACTCTATAAGGAGGTTTTATGAAATGTAGAAATGCTTATTAGCATTACTACATCAGTTTTTAAAAAACTGATTTTTGTACAGCACCTAATCTAATAGGGTTTTAGTCTCTCAGGTGCAGCTGCACGGAGCAGTAACCCAGTATGTATGAAGTGGAGAGGTGTAAATTAAGACCTTGGCCAATGAGAAATGAAAAGAGAAGCTAAGCAAAAGCAGAAAAATTACTGCTACCATCTGAGGTAGTCAGAATTAGCTATGAGACCAGGCAGCAGACATTCAGTGAACAGGGAGCGTACCCATCTGATGTCTTCTTATTAGGCATGAAATTTATCCTGGCAATGCTGGGAAGCTTAGAGTCCTGGGTGGTACCTAAACAGGCACCAGACGAAGTTTCTGTCAGAAGGGGAGTGAACACACTGAGCCAAAAAGGGTTCCCATGATGGGAAAATATTTCTAGTAACAGGTTTATAGTAAAAAAACCCAACACATTACAATTTGTTAATCTGGGCATAATGCTCTAACGAAGCTCCCATGTTTCATGTGTCTGTTGCCAGGCTGAAAATTAAAGGGTACAATTATAGCCACTAAACAGCAACAGTTACAGATATTTCATGCTTTCTGCTCTGCAATTCACTCAATAGCTTCTACAGGTAAACAACCTGGCACATTTAATACTGAGTCTAAAACTTTCACTCTCCTATTAGGGCTAAATTGTCAAATGAGAATTTTTACAGCTTCTTTCTCTTTCATTAAAAAAAAATAAAAAATTACCATGCAATTCCTCTTCATATCATATTGTGCTATTCCTCGTTCCTACATAACATTGTCTTCTCTGGATAAATAACACATAATAAGTCTGTATGGCTTATGGCATTCAGTGCAATTTGTCCATGTTGGTCTGGTTGTTCTCACTCTGGTTTGCCCGATTCCCTGTCACCCTCCCCACCCCCAACCTTCCTGAGTTTTACAATAACACTTCAATGGTTTTGTGCATGAACATTGTGGAATGTGTCTGGGAGCTGTAGTTCACTACCTATATTTTAATCCAAATGAAGTAATTTAATAAAAATATTGGCTTTAACTTCTAGATACATGAAGTATTCTGATGCCGTCAATATGTTACTAAAATCACTTAAATCCATTGGGAATTAATTATGTATGTGGAAAGTAGCAAACTCTAGACTATTTAATGTTGAGAAAAAATATACCAGCCCAATGGCTAATGCAACAACTTTTGCAATATAACAGCAATAAATTTTCTGCATGCACGAGATACGCTGATAAAGCAAAAAGTTTAGTAACTTATCCTGTTGAAAGTTACTTGATCACCCATAATCCCACTACTTCCAGTAAGTGTACTGAGTCCTGAACACTTCTGAATAAACCAGTCCCTGTGGAAAATTATGTATTTTATCCCTTGCTCATATATTTAAACAAGAGTATACACATTTCTGGCAGTAATTTTTACCTGTGAAATGGCTACATGATTAGGTCTCTGTAATAATAATGGGAGAACTATTATTTGCTGATTTTCAGATAAATACTTACGCATTATGAAATATTAATACCTAATTACATATTTTGGCAGATGTGAGTTTTGTTTCACAGTACAAATGTTTATACCATTTGATTTGGCTTCATAGTTCTTCCTCATTTCTGTATCTACACATTTGAGTAGTCAGCACCAAGCAACTTAAATTGACACCAGCATGTTACCTCACATACACATTAAAACTATTTATAAAATGGAATAAGTTAAAAAAACCCAGAGTGAACTGTTTATCACTGGAAAAGATTGTAGTTTCTGACACTTAATTCAGTTCATTCATATACCCTGAGCCAGAGCTTTAACTGAAACTTACTTTTGTTGCCTTCAGTGGAGCTGGGCTAGCAGGGACAGATCATGAACCAAATCTTTGATCTTGATTCCAATTTTGGTGCCAGCTGAAACTGAGAGCTGCTTTTTCAGTTGTTCAGCTGCACACATTGAAGCTGGGGCAGACCTTTAGGAAAGTGGAGATTTCCCTGGAGAGTCCACATGTCAGCTCCACTCTGGCCCATTTGTAGAAGCCTTAACAAAGGTCACAGTTTACTAACATCACGATTCGTATAAATTTATGTGATTACTGTAGACCTTAAAGAGGTCGAGAGAGGCTTTGATTTGTTGGGTTTTTTCCTTCTTTTTTTTTTCTCTCTGTAGATGCCCCTGTTACTGAAAGGTCTTGGCTCTTTAGGGAATAATGATAAGCACCAATCCAGAACATGTTTAGACTGTTCTGCTCTGTTCAAAACTACCCGTAGCTGTAGAATAGCATGCTGTGTTATATTATGCAGTACCATACCGAAATTTCTGAACTTGTGGTGGGAATTATTATTGTCCTTGCAATGTCTTATTACTGCTTCTGGTCCTGCAGCAGGCTTGGACTGTTGCTGCTTTGTGGGTTATTTGCACTGGACTCATCTAAGCTGCGCAGAAAGGCTTGTAGCCTAGGCTCAATCCAAGCCTGGATCAAGGCCCAATTTGATCCTGCCGAAAGGGAAAATTTTTCCCATGCCGCAAATCCTTTCTTTGACATTACCTGCTCCACATCCCAGCCTGGGTGCTGACCCTTTGGTGACAATCTATACAAGAAAGATATTTTTCTTGCCTCCACATGGAGTGATACTGCTTTCCACTCCTCATTAGAAAAGTGTTACTGATCCCCATCACACCTGTATTGTGCTCTACCCTGAAAGTCATCTTCACCCAAGTCAAATCATCTTAACTACTCTTCTCAGTCTAGGTCATAGCCTAAAACCACCTCAGAGGTAGTTCTCTCTTTTCAGTACTGCCCTTTCGGGAATTAGGCCTGTCAAGAGGAGTCTTTTAGGCTTCTTTTCATGGGCCAGTTTGATGCAGAAGACCACAAAGTCAGGATCTGAAATTTGTGGTGTTTTTACTGCCTGAACTTCTGTGCTCCTGCTCTGCAATCCTGGCTCTGACAAACTTCTCAAGAGGCAAATCCCAAAGGGAAGGTCATTGAGTGGCTGAGAATCTGTCACAGTTGGTCAGTCTAATGTGAGAGGAAAGGGGCAGCACTGGGGATTGCCAAGCATGGTGCTGACCTCAGTGACATTGGTGACAATACATAGATTCAACTTGCACCCTGTGTGCCACGGAATTTCACTTCACCTGAGTATGTGTCTTGTTTACAGCCCCCTTTTGTTCCTTTGTTTGCTTTTTTTTTTTTTGGTATGTGTGCAGTTAGGGCTTAGGTAAGGAAAGGAACAAGTGCCCAGTCCAATCCCGCCTGTTATTTGGATATGTCTCTTGAAGCGACACTGCTTGCTCCCATAGGATGCCCTAGATAAGTCAGCAATACTCTGCTGTCAGTGGCATTAAGAGCTACACCTTGCCGATACAGCAAGGGCTCGTGTCTTCCCTCACAGATGAGGAGGACAGTGCAAAAGACATAATTCACTGTTATTGGGTTATTTTACTATGCCTTCATTTCTGTGTTAATTTAGAATTCGTAAGGTATTGCTAACATATACAGACACTCTCTCTTGCTTTGGGAGTTTTAACATACAGCTTTAAGTTTCATCAGTAGATGAGGCTTTGAACAGATCCTTTCTGATCTGCTCAATCTCTACTGCACCAGTTTGGCCAAGCTGTTGGTTTTATTTGCTTTTAGACACATTTGCGCAGTTTTTAACGCACTATAAAAAGCCTAAAAAACAAATTTCACCATCATCACGTTTCACTTACACACACTTCCACTTCCTACAGATAAAATTCTCAGTGTCCTTATAGTCCAAACTGCCCATGAGCATGACTTCTGTATTTGCTGTTTATTTAGGAACAAGATTGGGAAATTTCAGACTATTTCAAATGCTGGTTTTGAAATATACTCTTGGCATAATTTTTGGATTATTCCTTTTTATCACATCTTAACTTTGAATATCAGCAATCCTTCTCCTGTGGATAAGGGTAGTTACTGCCAACCTAATTTCAAATGGACTTCAAAAATTCAATCTTTTTAGCTCTTTAGGTTTGATTGTGCATGGCTTGTAGGATTATAGCTTCTTAGTTTTAATGTCTATTTTTGAATGCTGGTTTGGGGTCAATGATTAGAAGCTCTCAGTATCATTTTTAGTGCTGAAATATCCTTTTGATTTACATGTCTGAAGCGACAAAACCTCTTATTGTTATCATTTTTGAAAAATGGCCAAGATACAGCCAAATCTTTCACTGCTTGCTGCACAGAGCTGGTTCTTGCCTTCGTGTCATGTACTGTAGAATTCATTATTGTAATGCCTTGTTTACTTACATTTCTTTCTGGTGATAATAGGCTTTTCAGCCTTCAGCATTCAAGGCCTTTGTCCACAGAGGAAAAGAAAAGAAAAATCAGGCAAAACATCAGGCTCTTTCATCAAGCTTTTCAAATCTGATTTCAAAAGTTTGCTGTTAACCATTTCGGTGTCATGATACAGGAACAAAGACCTTCACAATAAAGGAACCAGAATCAGAAATACCTCTGCAGGGAAACAGGTTTTGTTCATAAAGCTGTTTTGATGCAAAGCATGTCTTCCAAGATGTATATTCCCCTTTCAATAGTAGGCTGCTACCTTCAAGCGCATTCTCTGGTGTATTTCTTTCAATAAAGTCAGAAAGCAACATGGTAGCATCCATTCTATTGACATACTGTGTATGGTCATTAACCTCACTAAGTACCAGGTTTAACTACTGATCTGTACCTTTCCAAATACATGACTTTTCTTGTATGCTTCCTTTAAGAATGGCAGCTGAAGCTAATGAGTTTCAAGTTGTTGAAAAATTCTCAACCAATTTTCTCTCTTTATAAAAACAAAATATTGTCTGAAAACATGCTGCCACTGTCAAACATTTTATGATTTTTCACTTTTTTAAAGTGTTCACAAAATGTTATTTTTAGCTATAAACATATTTCATGTGGCTATTGAAACAGTAAAAAAGGCTTTCTTTACCACCAACAAACCTGCAAGTCAGAAAGTTCATGTGTACTTCTTAAGTAGACTTCTGTTTTACAGATTATTTTTAAAAGTATTTTCTTTTTTAATACTAATTTCACTCTTGTTATAGTTCTTCAGACTTTCCTATTTAATACCTGCTTCTTGATGACTTTAAAATTGCTGTACCTTACCTCTTTGATATCATTGATGTCTGGGTAAGTAGAATGTTTTAAAACCTTATTTTTTATGTAATTGAACACATGTACAAGGACAAGGTAAGGGGAAGACTTCTCTTTCTCACATTGAACTCACATTTTCCCTGAGAAGATCTGCTCATCAGTTGAACCCTGCTCGTTCTGGGTTCAGGACAAGGCGGTCATTCAATAGGAGGCAACAAGAGTGGCATGTCATAATATGTTTAAAGACCATGTATGGCAAATTAAAGTTCAACATCTAACGTTAATTCCAGAGTTTTCTGACTGCTCGATGTTTGCCTTCACAGCCACGAGTTCTTCAGGCTTGTCTCCGTGGTCTTCAGTGACTTGTTCAGCCACTCCCATTTTGAAATCTTGCAACTTTGAAAAGTATGAAGAAGCTGGGCTGAGATTTTCTCTGCTTTGTTTCTGCCCCATCATGATTCTTTCTGGAGAGGCTGAGAATCAGATGGCTTTTCCAGAGTTAATATGGATTTATGGCTTTTCCAGAGTTAAGACTCAAGATTTTTTTTTTCTAGAGTTAAAAGACTTCTTTTCAAAACAGTCTCTCATGCTTGTATTCGTAGCAGAGATTGAAATCTGGCCAAGGGGGTTGGTTAGGTGTCAATGACATTCCTTTTTTTCAAGCTCACAAAAATACATCTGTGTTTTCTTCTTACCCTGTTGAGACACATCAGAGTTCTGGGGTTAATTGTCAGAAGATTTCCTCTAAATGGAGCAGTCAACCTCTTCTTACAGCTTCTGTCTGCCAGTTAAACCATTCTGTGCCTGAGCCATCCCCCAGCATAATAACCAAAATATGTTAGCTACGGGCTGCTCCCACTTTCCAGCAATGCTGCAGCTCTGTTGAAAGCATTTGCCCAGTGAGAATACCGGCACTTTTGATAGCAGCAACATGCCACTTCAGAAAGACTTCTTGGTCTATAGCAATTGCACATCTTCCAGTAGATTGATGAGGACTGTCAACTCTGAACTTTCCTCTTGAATTTATGGTTAGTTTTGGGTTTGTTTACCTGTCACTTTTAAAAGAACCTACCCTTCCCCATACTGCAAAACAAGACGGTCCATCTGGAAATGTGTCACAGGCCCCATCAGCATACTGGGAGACTATTTTTACCTTTTCCCATCACTTATGTAGTATTTGCTGATGGCTAAATCTCATTACTTGAATTTCAACCATAAAAAAACAAGAACATAGTTAAACATGGAATTTGAGTGTTTTAATAAACTGCACACGTTTGAAAATAGGACAGTTAGGTTCCTATTTTACTGTAAAGATAAACAAACCTTTATGAGTTGAGGAAAGGATTCATAAAAATAAACATTACCGTGTGCTTTATAAGCATCTTATTGATGTATAATAAACTAATTTTATTCATAATGAGTCTTGCAATACTATAAAGAGGAGAATCTGAAATAAAATATGTTTGGGAATGTACACTTTAATGAGTGCTTGCTGCAAGCACATCAATCTGTAAAACTGAACTTTAGCATTTAGGTAATAACTGCGCTGTCAGTTTGGCATCTATCTTATGGTCAGCACTATGCACTAAAATAATTAAGAAATACTAAGTGGCTTAAGAGCCTCGATTTGAAATGCTGCATTAGAAACAGTTTTCTGAAGTTCTTTGAACTTGGAGGATAAGTTTCTTTTCCTTTAAGGTTCTTGGAGTTGGGTGAAATCCCCACATTCTGTGCATTCCTGTGGGTTTTGAGTTGCACTTAATGGGTGAACGTATGAAGATGTAAAAATGCTTTACTCCTAGTCGTAAATTATTCATACCAATAGGCCACTCCTGCTGCTCCTGCACAGGCTGGGGAAGTTGGTGAACAGCACAAGGGCAGACCGATATTCCTAAGTGCTTTAGCATGAATCATGTTGGAGGGGTGTTGAGACAGCCAGCAATTCCCTAAGGATGGAGTATTTGTGCTTTCTTCTTCATATGCTTATAAGAAGCCCTCAAGTTTTGCTCAAACTAGAGTGCATCAAAAAAGATCCTTCTGAGTATATTAAGTAGAAACACTTCAGCCTTTATTAGCAGGCCGAAAAGTGAGCAAGAGCATTAAAGAAAAGTTGTGTGCAATGAGTGGCTTTCAGAAAGCATTAATGTAGGGTTGAGACTGTGGTTTGCAAAACACCAAATTCATCTGACTGACAAAGAGAGAAGGAGAATGAATGTGTGAAGCAAAAGCTGGAAAGTTCATTGGTGCGAGGATGCTGCATCCCCATACTTCAGAACAGCTTAAGTTAGCAGCAGAGATCTGCAGGCTACCTGGAAAATGCAAGCAGGAGTCTACACAGGTGGTTGCTGGTGTTCAGGTTACATATGAAAGCCTTGACTAGAGGTTTTTTCCCATGTTTCATTTTGTGATGACGGCAGCCCCCAATTCAACAAAGTGCAACTCTATATGAATGTCAGTGGGAATTTACACACATACGTAAGTGCTTTGCTGAATTAGGGCCAATGGCACTGATGATATCAGTATGTGAGAACCAGATAGTAGGGCTGTAATAGATTCATGAATCAAAACCCAGAAAACTGGTATTAAAAATGGCAAAATTAGTTGAACTTTTCATCTTGGCACCCATAGGCTGGGGAAGGCAGAAATATGAGATTTTAAGTAAGGACTCTGAAGAGGTTTTTAATTGCTTTATTTTTTTCCACTTTTATATTTTATGTCCTTGATTCCTTTTTACTCATGTATTTAAAACTCATAACAGTGTTATTTAAAATAATTTTTTTCTTATCCCAGAAGATATGAAGCTGTACAACATAAAACCCAAACAATTATTTCTCCCATTAGGAATTATTTTTTGATGAAAAAAGCAGTACGTTAACTTAAAAGAAAAAAGATACAGTTCTTCAAATCTTCAGTCAGAATCAGAAGAAAAGCCCTCAGAAGTAAAGATCCATTATACAGAAAGATCAATCTGAAGTATAAGGTCAATGCACTTGTATAAAATTTAAGAATTACTGTAGGATCTGGATGTTTCGTTTTCCATAGTCTCATGTTTGCTTGTCTTAAAATAAAACAGAATGAAAATGGTTGAATTTCCTTACATTTACATAATTAATATATCCTCATTAGAAATCAATTAGCTCTGGCAATTCCCATTGGTGCCATGGTTTATAAACTGAATGCCAATCAGTGTAATAAAAACAGTGAAATATAATTTCTTGTTGTTCAAAGTGATGATCAACTAATCAGCAGTAAATTTAATCAGAACATATCAACATAAATCAAATGTATTAGTGTTTGCAAAATATAATAACCAACCAGCTTCATCTGGCAAGTTATGGATACTGAAACAGTTGCAGACTGTGTGCACATTTAAGTATATGGTTTACATATACACATGCAAGCAGTTTAAACATATAAGAATGAAAAACTTCCACGAATAAAGTAGTTAGCCTTGTAAATGTCTGTTGTTTGAACAGCCTATGAGTTTAGAAATCTATACTGTCTTTTAGTGTTAGTGGGTCCAAGAGACTCATAATCAGTGCCAGCTTTTCTGCATGTCCTATAAACATGGCCACACTGCCCATTCAGACAGAAAAGCTTCTCTTTCTCCTTGGGCAGTAAGCAGGGAGAAAAATGGACATAACTGATACATTTTCCAGATTTGCTTTCATTACTTACTCAAAACTGTAAGGTGAAGGTAAACTGGAGACCCTCACCTGTTTAATGTCTGCCCATTGGTGAGGATTCAAGCAGATGTAAGGTGTCCTGCTGGAGAAAAGCCTGGCAGGACTTCGGAGCAGGGACCTTGGATACAATCAAAATACCTTCCAGGAAAGTTCTCAAACTTGTATTGGGCTGCTTTCATCCCAGTCATCAAAATTCAAGCTATTTAATAAAGAACTTGAGCTCAGGCCAATAGGATATGTGGGAATTTATTAATTCCTATGGTGGAAATAGAGACTTCTCTATTCAGGTCCTGACCTTTAAGTTGCATACATTTGCAGTGTTTAATTCTACACTGCACATGTTCGTGGTGATGATTGAAGATCTAAAGAAGCATTTTGAAAAGTATTTATTTGATATTAAGAGATGCTTTTTAATTCATCTTCAAATAGACCACAAGTGTACATGAGAGCAGTGTACATCTGTTCAGGGTTAGTTTCCTTGGCTGGATGAGTATTTTGTAGTAAATAACCTACTTAATTGATTTAACCTTTCTCTGTTGGTGTATTTTCTGAAGATACTTTATAATATTCCTGGATTAGTGGAAATTACTCTTTCAATAGTTTCTCTGATGATCACCTGTGGATGGATAGTTTACATTTGAAAGACTCACTATCCAAAATTAAAAAATGTAAGATCTTTGTGAACATCACTTGCCACATATCATATTTTCTATTCATAAATTAGGAGAGATTTTTGATGAAACTTCTTCGAGCTACAAGTTTAAATCCACTTTGTGAATAGTGTCATTACTCTTCAACACTCCTGCCTGTGAACTCATCTGCAGGAATATTTAAAGAAAGTAAACAGAACAAAGACGAACAGCCAAGACACATTCACTGTTTTACTTGACTGAATATTCTCAGAAAATATTTAGAAGTATTGGCTCTGTTATTAGTTATATAAATATTCATACAAATCTGTCTATCAGATTGCCTCCCTGAAATTACTCAGGCTTTTTTAGGAACTCGGAGAGAAAAGTCTCTTAAAAATATATTTCTGCACATTTTCCAGAAGTATAATAGACTGGATATAGCCTTATAAATTACAGGCTTTCCCATATTCATCCAGTCATGGGGCCAAATCTCAAAGTTAACTTTAATGGGATTTTGGCTCAGTGAGGTTGGAGGAAGGGCAGCAGAATTTAGCCTATGATTTATACTGCTTTCAGAAATTGCTCAGTGAAAAAAAAAATAGAGCAATGGTACTTATGTAGTACAGTTGCATGTAATTTATTTTCTGCATAACCCACATGAAATTTAATAAGATATAAAAAAGTCGTATTTTTGACTGAAGTCTTACAAATTCTAGCTCCAGTGAAAATAACTACTGGCTTCTCAAATGACTTGATCAAGTAAGGTAAAAAAGTGGAAAACATCTATTCATTGCAATGTGGTTTATTTGATTATTTTTATTTTAAAAAAAGGGAATTGCATTTTACAAAACACACTAACATATGATAGAAATTAGGAAATGTGCTGTAGCTGTGTTCTCAGCAGGGATGAAAAATGAGAATGCTCTGGCAGTCTAGGGAGATAGGGTTCAAACTCCAGGGCCAGGAGTTGTATTAGTCTCCAGGATAAAAAGATTGATTTTCATTAAAGACAGTGGTACGTCCCACCTTAAAAAAAATGAATAAATAAATGTGCATTTCGGAGCTTTGTTTGTAGAATATCATGAGTTGGTACAACTACCATAAAGAAAACTTGTGTAAGCTTTTTATGCAGACTTGTGTGTGTTTGTCGGATGATCAGATACCAAGCTAAGGTGGCAGTCAAACCCTCATGTACTCAGTTCAGACAAGTTTGTGGCAAATAGATGGAATTCAGTGAATAATATTGTTTATGGACTTATTAAGGTAAACCTTAAAGCAAAGCAGAGCACTGCATGCACCCACTGGGGATTTCAGCCAGCTCCCCACCCAAAACATAGCTGCCAGCTATGGGGGCTTCACTGTCTGCCTAAAGAATTAGGCATCCTTTGCAGAAGAAAATGACACAAAATTGGCAATTATATGTTAAATTTTACTTAAGTCCAGAAGTGATTATCTTTATGTTGATTACAGACTCAGGGACTATAAAAACAAAACAAAAAAATGCCCCAAATTTAAATTGCCAGCAGTTTGGTAAAACTTTTTCCATATAGCCACAGGGCTAATATGTGCATGTTGTTCTCTACAACTACAGCACAGCAGCTGAGAGACACTGGGTTTATGTTTGGAGCAAGGACAACTCAGATTAGACACTAGGAATAGATTGCCTGGGGCATCTTCAATGCTGGAGGTCTGTAAGAAGGAATTAGATAAATATTTGCTAGAAATGCAATAGATATCGGTAATCCTGCCTTGGTGCAAATGGCTGGACCCACAGCAGCTTTCCCAGACTTACGATTTAGAAGACAAACCTATGTTTACTAGGCTGCAATTTAGGTCAAAGCTATATATTCAATAAAGAGTAATCAGAAAGTCTTCACTATTATATTCTTTTGACACCTAAAATTAATCCAAAGCAAAGATTTTAATTGTACTGTTCAGGTTTTAAATTTGACCTAAAACATGTATTTCCCTGTAAGTAAATACAAAGTTAATAACAAATTCATTTTATTTTTTTTTGTGAACAAGGATGCAGTTGTGTTATGCTCAGAGGTCTACACTGAACGTTCAGAATTCCACTAAGGTCAGCATCTTCCCCATGCATGCAGTCTTCTCAGAAATGAGGTCAGGCATTTCTCAATCCCTGGCAAGAAAACTTTCTGACTCATTACTCCACCACAAGGCATCGAGAATTTCCCCTTGGGTTCCAGTCAAATTGTTCAAATGTTTTGGAAAAATATAACTTTGACATCCTAGGAAAGAAAATACAGAAAAGATGGCCTCATAGATTGAAAGGATTAGAGTCCTCTTAGATTTGAAGCAGAATGTCTTGCAGTTTCCAAGCTATTATTATTTATTAATTCATGCGAAGGGTTTCACAAGCACTGAAGTACTTTACAGAATTACAAATTCTACTGTAAAAACAAAGTTGTAAGTCCCATTGTTATAAACACTGCTGATACATGACCATTTTTCTAGTGGGACCCAGAAATTATCAGAAATCCTCACTAATTTGGGATGGGAATGACTGAGCTCCCCCTGCATGATTGCTGGGGACTTTCAAATTCCCCAGAGCTTCTTGGCCCTGAGGTTAAGATGTCAGGTGCTCACTTCAAGCACTTAGAATTCCTCCTGCATTTTCAGTTAATGATTGACCCTATATGCTCATGTCCTGAAACAGGCTCATCCAAGCCTACTAAGCAGTACCTGATCTTCTGGGAGATCTGGGGTCCTTTCCTGAAGCATGAAGCTTCTCCTTCCTTTTCCTTCTGACTAGCTGAGATCTGAGCTGGGCCTGTCCACTGCAAAAGCAAGTCTATTCATTTTCAGTCCATCCCTCCTTTCACACTCACAGATTCTGGCAGGTTGGATGTATATAAAGGTCCTTTGATCCAGGCACTGCACCTAGTAGGTCACAGAAGTTTTTGCTTCATTTTTGTCCCCAGAGTCTGGCTTAGATACAATTTTGTCTATTAATTTTCTGGTTGCTGATACACTGTTTATAAGTCAAGAGAACTGGCAAGGAGAATTTTCTCCTGAGGAGGCAAGTCCTTATCTGTGTATGTGTCTGACCAGTCTCCCATCTTCTGTCCCCTCTGAATTACTCCTGTAAACACTAACACTGACTTTGGTACTGGAAGGACAAGGATAAAATCCCGTAGGATCCCCAGGTGTCCCAGACACCGGACAAGCCTTTTCAGAAGCATCCATACACCTAAATGATGAAGCGTCTCTTTAAGCTTAAGTAAGTAAATAAATCTAATAAGTCAATCAGATTTTTGTCAATTTGTGATCTTAAAAATTCAGAATTATGCTCACAAAATTAGCTGCTTCTGACCCATATTTAACAAGGCATAAGATGGAAGAAAATAGCAGAGCTTTGCTTCTTGTACAGGACATATCCTGGAGCTGGAGAGCCTGAGGACTGGGGGTGTCAGGGCAGCTGAGCACCATTTCCTACCTCTGTCCCCACACACTGCCAAGGCCAAGCCCTCCATACGCACCCCTGCTACTGCTGCCTCCAGTAACCACATCACACAATCTTGTCCTGAAATTTCTCTCTCTCTGACAAAAAGAAAGCTTTTTCACTGCTATTATTCCATATTGGAAAGCAGTAACAGAAAATCATTTGTTTAGTGCATGATTATATAGCAAGGGCAAGTGATACCAGGCTGCTATAGAGAAGGTGAGGTGTCATGTTAACATATTATATTCTAATATTAAGAATTTGATTTAATATTTAATATTTCCTTTTGTGTTTAGATAAGAATTCAGCAAGCTTTCTCAATCATCTCCCACACTTCAGTTTCTTGAATATTGTGTGCCCTGTCCCTCACAGCACTTATTCACACATTAGGAAAATATTGACATGGTGTCGTTATCCTATTTGTGCAAAGATCTCTTCTGCTGTTGTCATGTCTGTTCCTTTAATCAGCCATAAAAGCGCCGATGTGTTGTACAATCAGTGACAGACATTCATGAGCTCAACCGGTATCTCTTAAGTATGCACAGCTCCCATTGACTGAAGTGGGAATTTTATATGTTTAAGGACAGCAGGATCAGAGCAGTTCATGAAAATGATCTCTGCCTGCATTCACTGAGGATAAAGTGAAAACTCTTGACTTTCAAGCAGAGCCTCACTTACTGGGACTCCCTACACTGTGTTTTTCATCACTTTTTGGCTTTATACAGCCAATTATTATCCTAATTAAGAAAACGCTTGACTTTGTTTTCAGTCAGGGTGGCAGAAAAGCTCTTTTTTTTTTTTCCCAGCATACTTCACAGTGGTTCTTGGAAACTCAACCCCTTTCGGGTTTCCAGAATCAGGCCCTAATTCATCTCATTTCAGGAAATCTTGAGACTAGAAAAACTGGCTTTATGCCAGGAAATGAGATGCGTAGATTTTGTTGCTTAGACCAAAAAGATTAGACTGACCCTCCAGAGCTTCCTGATCAGTTAAAGATGTGCCCCTCCAAGACATTTTTGTCCCAAAGCAGCCTTAATGTTTCCCCCCTTTTTACTGCTCTGTATTTGTCGTTAACAAAACCTGGCATATATTTGCTTTCTCTTTCTGAAAGAGCTTTTTTCCTTATTTGAAATAAAATTTAAACTCTGCCCATTACCCCTCACCAACACAGAGTTGCAGAGTGGGCAGGCAGGTGATTGTAACCCAGGCAGTAACTCACCCTGCTGCTGAGCAGTTGAGTCAGACAAAGCTCTCACTGTGAGCACCGCTCACATCCACAGCTGAAGCAAAGCTTGCGTAAGGGCATAAAAACAGGAGAATCGAGCAGTTACACTTTTCAGCTTCTTCCTCTGCTTTTGCAAAAGAGGTTGTTCTTATACTGGACACTGCAGAAGACAGTAGTGATCTTTTGCTGGGCTCCCAGTGACTTTTATAGCTATTGAGAGTTTTCAGAAATTTGTATGAGGATTAAATCTCATCGATTTATTACTGTCCTGGTTTTGCTACCTCATGTTAAATGCATGAGGCATTACCACAAGGCAGACATGTTACATGTTGTTTGTGTTAAAAGGGCAGGGATATTCCTCCCACTTTAGGCAACAAACTGAGGTGCTTCAGTTGAAAGCCTCATTTTCCACTTCTCACCTGAGCAATGGATTCAGGTGCACATCTCTGGGGGGCTCCTTGGATTTTCGGGTGGCTGAAACAGCTAATAGAAAAACCTCTCTAACGAAGACATATTCGCCTCCTAAATTATTTTTGGTGAGAGACTGAATACTTTAAGCTCTCCCCCGACATCCAGACGGAGTTCAGAAGTTTTGCAATGCTGAAGCAAACTGAGGGAGGAAACGGGACAGATAACGATGAAGGAGTGTCAAATAACAGAGACTTGCATATACCATAATGAACACAGACGTTTTGGAGGCTGTATTTTATTTTTATGGGACACGCATGTAATTTAGACTTTGTTTAGCTTTTAAACTGCCATGGATAGGACAAAACAGGGAACAACATTAAAGTACACATTCATTCGGGCTCATCTCATCTTCAGCACTGCTTTGGTGATTTGCTGTCACATTTTAAGAAAAGAAACTGCCATAAGAATGATTTCCACATGAAGCTTAGATTTGGAAGTGAAATTTCTCAAAGCTTTGGAGTATATAAAGTAAAAAAATGTGTTTCTGCCTGTTGTGGAGGTGAGGAAGGAGAGCAGTTCAAACATAGACCTCAGTTTTCTTCATATCCTGGCATAGGCAGGGACCTGGGTTTTCATTTAGCCCCGCAATATGACTGTTCAGCTGCTCTCTTCTATCCTGGGCTTGCAAGAAATGGAAGGGTAGAGGAGGAGAGGAATTTATTTCATTAACGTTAGGAGAAATTTTATTTTTTTTTCTGAAGTGTCACAAAATCAGAACAGGAATGGAGGAAACAGCCATTATGCCGTCTTATAATTTCTACCCTGCTTCTCCTCCAGCGCTCACAGACTGCGCCGACGTGCAGCTATCTGCAGATCTGCAAGGCATGAATCATCTCACACATTGCCGAGGTGAAACCTGGCAACTATTTAACAGCACCGCTGCAGCACTATGGAACATTTTAAGACAGGAAATTAAGAATACCTGAGCCAACTAAAGCCACAGGGGGAAGTTTAAATGGGCAGACTTTAATTATACCATGTTGGAATTTAGCCAGGACACCAAAACTTACATCCCGACCCTCCTGTAAAGTGCCATCAGACTTTTAATACTAACAACTGGTCAAAACATCATCTTTAGATCTGCTCCAAAGGAGAACAGCACTAAAAGTCATCCAGGACCTGCTGAGGTGTTCATTTACCTCTGACTGACAGGAGAGGATACAACACACTGAATCACACAAACCAGCTACAGCACTAGAAGAAATTACCTTTTCTAGCAGCACTGGAGGCTTTTCTTCTCTAAAAGTAGCTTAATATTTTTAGGAGAATTTGGTGTATTTTCAGAACAGTGACTTTATAGAAAAGACCAACGCATTGCATTATCTTGGAAGTCAAAATATCCTCATGCTCCCCTTGCAAAGCCTCCAAATATACTTCAATGCTCAGCTTCTTGTTTATTGCCATTTGTAGCATGTGAAAGAGGCATGTTATAGTGAATAAAAGTGTGTTGACTTTAGAGGGAAGATTAAAGCCTGAAAGTCTGTACTTTTTCATTTCTCACATTATTTTTCTAAAGAAAGCTGTATACTATTTAACATTTATTTGTGGTGAAGCTGAAAAATTCTGTGGGTTATCTTTTCTAGAAGTGTAGGATTTCTACAAATCACAGTTCTTGAAATTCCTTAGGCTGAGGAATTGTGTCAGCCCTGAAAAGCATGGGTTCATTATTCACATCGTGTTACTCTGTTGACATAATTCCCTTACAGACTGGGACATGAGGTGTCCCAGTTTGAGACTTCAACCTACAGCCACTACTTTCGCCTCTCTAAATAGTAAACACTTTTGTTTCTGAATTTCTGTTTTAAAAATCCTTTGAGAAGTGTATCTATATAAAAAAGAAAATCTGGGTTAGCTGTGGGCCACCAGCAATTTATGAAGCAGTATTAGTTATGTCTGTGGGATATTTTTCATTATCTGAGGATTATTAATAGAGACACTATATACATAGTGATTATTCCTTGACTAATAATTGAGATAATATCAATATGAAGCCTAGTTTCATTAGCACCTTAGTAAAGAGAATATGATCGTGAAGAGTAATTTTTCCCTCCGATTTGTAATCAAAAGTTATTTAATACTAAAATCAGTCTTTACTTATAACAGAGGTTGTGGACTTTGGGAGTTGGCAGAGCCAGCTACTGGGCTGCTGGGAGCCAGATTCTTTTTGATCTTCATATTGAATGGTTTCCTTTGATCACCTAGACAATAGATCATAAAAGAACAGAGCTTTTACCCATATCTCCCTAAATTTGCAGGTAAATAATGAGATGGTCTGAACTGAGGCTGGAGTGTAAGATTTTTAACAAACAATTCTCCCCTTTGAAGTAGACTTAGCAAAATTAGCATATAAATGAGCAATGCTGCTACATAAGGACGTGTGGCTGAAGAAGAGGGATAATTGGACTGAGGGGGTTAGTTTCTAAATGAGATCGTTTGCTAAATGACCAGCAGTTAGGCTACAGGTATGTTGGTATGGTGAGTCAGAGATGAGATTTGAACAGTGAGGTGTGCTCAAGTTGGGGACCCCCAGCCAATGGTGACGAGGACTGGAGCTTTATAGCAGGCCCAGAAAGAGCAAAGTTGAGTGGGAAGCAGGGCAGGGGAGAGGGGACAGGGACCCCTCTGACACAGACCATCACTCTGGGAAGAGGTGTGCTAACTGATGCTGTAAAGTCAGGCTATGGACCATTACACCGATATTTGGTTCCATCATCTTCAAGTATGCAATGCAATTCAATATGTTCATCCATAAATCTCCTCAAAGCTCCATTTGTCGTGCTTGTGAAGGACCATCATGTTGAAAGATCTGCACTTGTAGTGACTGCCAGTGGCTGCAGGGGCTGAACTTACTGAGCTTGAAAAGCCAGAACAAGGGTTTAGTGTGGTGAGAGCAGGTTAACATTAGGATCCTTGAGCCTCACAGCTTTCCATTTCACAAAAATCAGCCAAATTACCTACCCCTGTGGGAAACTGTCACCTCATTACAGGGTACTTTGTACTCTCCTCTGTGTGGGGCCAGGACAGCACCCCTTGGTATCAAAATGACCTTGTCCTTCCATGGCAGGGGCACATAGCTGGAGCTCTCTCATTAGTGGTGCTTCCTAATTTTCTAAATTATAAAGAAAAATTAAGTAATGCATTTTTTGAGTCAGTTTTCAATCAAAATTCCTTGGTGTGCTTGAAAGAATCACTGGGACTTGCTTCTTCATTTACTTTAACAGAAAACAAACTTGACATTGACAGGGGACAGTAGATAGAAGGGAGCATGATCCCAGTGACACCTGAACACAGGACAGTGTTTTCTATGTTGTACAAAAACCAAGCTCAAATCCTCCCCCATGACTGGTTTGGAGGAAAGACATGAACTATGTTTCTGCAGAGAGCATTAGCATCCTCTGGAGCCCCTTGCTGTCCTCTGGGCCAGGTACTACTGGGATGGTCTTTGCACTTAGCAGGAGACAAGATCACCCTCTCCCGCAGTGTAACCCTCATGTGACACTGGAGGCTGCTACTGGTGAGGGCAGCATCCCTCTGGGATCTTTCACTCACTGCTGGAGCACAGTCAAAGGCTTTTTCAGGAGGTGAATGTGGGCACAGTGGGCTGCAGCAGCCAAGAGGGAAGAGCCAAGTATCTGGGGTTGGGGACCTTTTGGGAGGTGCTTGAGGCTGGGGAGTTCTGGGTGGATTTGGACAAGGAGAGTTTCATGTAGAGCTTTAGAGAGGTGTGAGATGGCAGAGGCTAGGGGTTCTCCAGCTGTGACCTGGGCACATTCATGAGAAGGACTGAGGGATGTGAAGGGCTGTAATAGATGGGAGTGGAAATAGGAGCTTTGGCACAGGGAGTGGGAGAGCTGGGACAAGGGTGGGGGCAGGAAAGCACTGGGCAACAAACGAAATGGATTTATTGAACACCTTCGACTTAGATGTTGGGTTTGAGGCACAAGAATCTCCTGCCCCTTTTCCCCTTCCCTTTTTTTTTTTTTTTTTTTTTTTTTTCTGCTGGCAACAGGAGTAGCCTAGCCCAGCTAAACAGAGCTGATTTGTTTCAGAAAAATTGATATGAACTTTTTCTGCACTTCTGAAATCTGTCTGTCCTCACCTTTTGTATTTATTAGTTCAAAGTGATTCACCAAAAGTTGACCTGAATTCTCAAACTACTTTTCTTCTGGCAAATAAACTCTTCACTAAAAACATATGTGCCCGTCACTGCACTAAATGCAAGCAGTCTATTTACTTGCTGTTTGGCTGATGGCTGGCCCCTTCCCAGCCATGCAGAAGAGATGGAAGGCATTAAAAAAAAAGCCCTAAATATTGCTGGCTGAATAGTCTGCAAAAAAAGGATAAGGAGGATAGGAATGAAATCCTAGCACTGTTAAGCGGCACTTGGAAGATTTTTCTACCAAGTCTGTATTAAAAAAAATAAAATTCAATGGAAGTCACATAAATAAAAACCATGCACAGGATTGTGAAACCAGACCAGTGAGCCTCTGTAAGTGCATGGGATTTTAAAAATAAAAAAAAAGAGAATAAAAAAGGACCATAGTTGTAGGCAATGCACATTAATGTCTCAGCTCAGTAAGGAATAACATTGTGAATGTATATTGCAGAACTGGCCTCTCCATCCCATGGAGGAAAGGGGCAGACAGAGCTGCAGAGACAGAGGCACACATCTGCTAAGACTTCAGTGCCTGGTTACCGCCCTAGCTCACCTACCCTCCCCCTGCGCCGGCCACATGGTGGGACTGAAGCCAGCCTTGTGCTCCATGCTGCTCTGAAATCTGCCGGCAGAAAAGTCAGCGGGAGTAG
The DNA here is from genome assembly GCF_000695765.1 of Mesitornis unicolor. Taxonomy (NCBI): domain Eukaryota; kingdom Metazoa; phylum Chordata; class Aves; order Mesitornithiformes; family Mesitornithidae; genus Mesitornis; species Mesitornis unicolor. The sequence goes on along the minus strand of NW_010189103.1, from coordinate 84,355 downwards.
CGGAAGTGCTTATCTGAAAGCAGGAAGGTGGCAGAGAAGCTGAATGTGGAGCTGTTGTTCAGCAATCCCCTTGGCCCTTGATGAAGATACCGTGTCAGTTCAAAGTATTTTAAATAGCAGACATGGGGTGAGGAGGCAGAGAGTAACAACAGCTTCGAAAAGGGACTGAGCTGTTCTGTGCCGATGTGGAGACATGAACAAGAACTGCATAAGGGGCTACCTGTCCTGAAGCTGCTCAGCAGTGTTAGAAAAAGGGGGTATTTCCTCTAAATACATTTCCCGGTGCAAAGGGCAGGCTGCTGGCCCAGGCAGGCAGCAGGGTAGGAGGGAGAGCTTCCATTCAGTGGGGTATGGGGTGTCTTACTGAGGGGTTTAAATCAGGAGACATCTGCTTGTGGGGCTTCTCTAGAACTGAAAGCACATCTCAAGGGATGATGAAGAGCTGAAAAGAAAAAGGGCTGTTTGTTTGTTTTTTTTTTCCTTACAGGAGGACCCATTTGGTGGTGCAGGGAGGAAAATGTTTCACTAGGAAATAGGAAGAATCATCAAGAAAAGATGATTTTCTTCATATGGGAAACAGAGAAATCGCAGGCTGAAGTAGGCTTAATAGGAAAACAACTGGGGATTTGAAAAATTACCAGAAAAGTGATATTCTCAAGAGTGCAAGCAATAGCACAGGATCCACTGAAAATGATGTTAGTTTTGGAAATTAACATCACATCTGTCTAGTTCCAATAATCCTCGTCCATTTTAAAATGGTGCTCACGCCACAAGATATCTGCTATAAATAATCAACTACATTATAACCTGGACATATCCTCTACATCGAATAATCCTGCTATAAAAACTGAGAATAAAGGAATTTGCTGGATGACTAGCACTTAAGAAATTGTTCCCCAGTGGGTTATTTGCAGCCTATTCTCTACTTCAGTAGGAGTTTATGTTGAATAACTCACAGCTGTGGAAATACCTGCACAATGGAATTTGATACTGCTAATAAAGGGATCCAAACTGGCACACCTCCACTCAAGACTCACTAACGTTAAGACATACAAGTGTCTTGGGTCATGTAAAAGGCTTCAGTGCAGAGCTGTGGATGCTCAGGCCTCGAGGGTTACCACCCAGCAAAGGATGGGACGGGGCAGCCCTGTGCTCCTCACCAGGGCACTACCTGTGTCCCACAAGCATCCACGGATGTGCCATGGGGCCAGCTGAGCTCCAAAGCCTTTTATCTTTGTATAGAAAATGGGGTCCTCAACATAGTCCTTTATGGAAATTTTAGGAAACTGAAGGGTTTTTAGGAGTAACAGAAAGGGAGAAAGGGTCAGTTCTGCTTGCTGCACTGTATATACAGAAAGCGCAATAAAGCAACCCAGGTACACAATGGGTGTGTTACAGTCAGGGCTGTTCACTTCTGGTCATATTTAAAGTGCCAGCTGCCAGAGGAGCATCCCAAGATGTGCACTTGTGACTGGAAAGGCAGAGTTGGTAACTCTTTATAATTACTTTTCTTTTTTAATTGCGATTCTCCTGGATCAGTCTGTTTTCAAATATTGAAGGGAACTGGGAAGGGAGGAGAAGAGAAAGACTGAATAAGTGATGCTTTGGGTGATCTATATCATTCGTTTGTCCTTCAAGCTACCTCTCTGCAATGTTTACAAGCATATTTCTGTAGAGAGCTGGGTAGGACATGATCTGTGTAATTTACTCTGCACCAAGTCAGGAGCCTTGAGAAGGGAACCTCATCAGCGCACCCCTGGCTAGGTCAGAGCTTCTTGTATGTGATATTTGACTTTTAGCGCCATCATTTTTTTATCTGTTTCTTTTAAATGAAAACCAAATTTGTAGTGCTTCTAGCTGCATGGAGAACAGATCTGGATAAAAAAATCATCAAAGTGTAAAAATTTTTAAAACCTGTAAGGGACCAAAAGTGTATTCAAACCAAACAAAAAAAGTATTGTTTAATAAAATTTTAAAAAATAAAAATCATTATTTTAAGGATCGATATTTTTGCACTTCTGTCCTAGAGACCTGCAGTCATGCAGACAGGCATTTCGCAATGAAAGGCCAATGGCCACAAACCTTCCCACCAGTGAGACACCGGCCTGGGGGAGATTGCAATGTGCTTGGATGGAGGGTAAGATGTAGGTGAGTGGGTATAATGGTCCCAGAAAAGCTGTGCCTGCAGCCAGGCCTTTAATGAGTCAAAATGACTCTACTTGTTTCAAGGTAGGACTGTCCATGTATTTTGCTTATTTTACCTCAAAGGTTTTCAGATTAATCCACATGCTAATAAAAGGAGATTGTTGCAGTTAAGAAAGCAGAACAGTTTTGTCACTGAGCTGCGTTATCACAGATTATTAAAAAATAAAATATATTAATACAATTAATAAAAAAGAAAATATAAAATCCATTTTCCATTTCTCTTTTGAGTCTTGACCTTGCAGCTGCATGCCCACCCTGGTACCTGGCAGTGCCTGCATGAGGCCCATCTCTGGAAGGTTTCCTTAAATTACTGATTGCAATTTTCTTCCCTGGTATATGGGCTTTTCTTAGAAACTGCCATCCTGTAGATTGCCACTTTCTGAAGTGTCAGACTGTTCAAAGGCAATTACTATACAGACCACTCCTTCCTTCCCCAACACGTCCCCTCCCTACTTGAGAACTGGCTATGCCACGGGTCTCACAATAAAATCATAGGACTTGACAACTCTGTTTCCATTTTAAAAGCCCATATCCTACTATTACATGGTCTGAAGCTTAAAAATGTTGCCTCCCTGTGGAGTGCCACTGTTCAATCACTCATTATAAACTGGTCATTAGTATTATTTCCTCCCTCCCTCACAGGAATGCAGCTGGCATCTACTGTAAAGCCAAATCCTGCTGTGTGAAATTTGTGAGTTAGGCCCTTCTCAAGGGAGCTCTGGCTTCAAAAAAAAGGGGGGGAATATTTAAAAATAATACATTTTCTGGGAGAAAAGAGGCTGATTTAGGTTATATTTTTCTGAGCCCTCAGGATGAAATAACAGCAAAACTTGGAGGTTTGCTAAACAAAGCTGACTTGAAATTCCCTGTTCCTGTTGACACAAAGGCAAGCAGAGCTATGATATGCAAAAATGAAATTGTATTGCTCCTACAAAGCTTGGAAACACAGTAAATGTTCTTGACCACTGTCCAGGGACACCTTAGCTTTGAGCCCAGCTCCTATTGAGCTCCAGTAGCATTTCCACACCTGATTCATATCAGAGGAGCCAGTGATTTAAGCACAGAGACAATCATAGAGCTGCTGAAAACCTCTATAAAAAGATAGCTATATCTCAGTTGCTCACCTTTTGTTGCCACCCTTTGGAATCACAAGTTTAACCTGAGGGACGATTTCAATGCAGACAGATGAAAATTCCCTTTCAAAGTGGAGTTTGCAGTTGAAGACAGACACATGCCCCAATATCTGCCACAGTTCCTAAATTTCACACCTTCTGTCTGCTGAATTTGATCTCTCTTGGCAACCCAGGAGCAACCCACCTTGGTTTTGATGGGTTTGTCTGTGTGGAGTACAAGCGAGTCCTGCATTTTGTTTTACACGTAGCCAGAAGAAGATGGAAGGTTTAAAACTTTGGGCAAAATGGCAAACAAGTTTTTGAAAGCTATCAAAGAGAGATGAAAGAAGCCTGAATGGGGAAAAAAACCCTCAACCCAGCATCTGAAAGCACCAAACACAGTTCTTAAAAGCTTTTCCAGTACTCAGACCCCCCCCAAGAGATCACTCAGCGAGAATGAACCTTCATGTGATGAAATGAGAGTTGCAGTGAATGTGATAAGGAGTGTTAAATGTCTGCTTCATATCAAGTATTTGCTAAAACGTCTCCTAATGCACTTACAGAGGAGACACCAGCCTTCTGCATTATATGTGTTCAATACAGAATTGTACATGCTATTGCAGGTGAATTCAGAGTTGTTGAGACAGAGCTATTAATTAAACTGGGGTGATACACAACTTGAGAATCTCCAGAGATCAGACAGAATTCCTTTTAGCATAATATAAAATACTGTATATAATACTGTTCCACACACACACACACACACACACACTGCAGTGGCTGTTCTGCACGCCACTTTCCAACTGGGAAGACCTTGGACACCTGAGAAGTATTTATATCATAGATCACAGTGCAAATTTAAAAACAAAATGAAACAAAATAACTCCACCGTCATAAAATCCCCACAACCACACACAGAAAGAAAAGTAAAACAATCTGAAGAATTTTGGACTTCAGATATGAGCACAGACCTACTGGATCCTAAATTTGGGTGTCTGACAGGAATAGAGGCACACTGGGTGGGCATTTATCTGGGTCCAGCTGAAGCCCATTCCCCTGCTGATGTGCAGTAATGGCATTCAGAACCAAAGTTATCAGGCATGCACTTAGTAACTTACCCAAACCAAAGCTTACCCATCTCATCCTGCTCCCTGGGAAGTTGATGGAAGCACAATCAGGAGTTTCTTGGGGAACTGGGGGTTTTGTGCCCCATTGTGGCTGGAAGTTTTTTATAAAGTTTTTAATTCTGTATGCACAAGTGCATTATTCTCTGATGTCATCTTTAGTGCTTAATGATGTTTTAAAATGTGCTTATGAATTGAGACTGCCCACAGACCCATTAAAACTATTCCTTGATGTACGGGTTATAGTTCTTTTATTTCAGAAGTGACTCACAGGGTCATGGAAGAAATGCTCCTCCAGTTAGATCGCTCCACCACTGATCCCAATAAAGTCTCTCCCTTTGAAAGAACTGGTACTAGTTGCTGTCAAAATAACATGCTAAATTTTAATACTGTGAACATTCAGTGGAAATTCATCTTTTCTCACGAAACATAGCAGCATGGTCCATAAATTCAGAGACTTCCATAAGTGACTTTTTATCTAAAGGTACCGTCTGCCATTCTGCAATGCTGGGGTACCAGCAGACTTCCTAATAGAAGCATAATGATATGCTAGAGTAACATCAGTTCTATGGGATGGTAAATATTCAGTAGCTCCTCTTACATAGTAGAAGATGCAGGCCTTAGCCTTGTATAAAAATATGCTGTCAAAAAACTAGAAAAAGCATACAAATCATCCAGTCCTACACAGTAAAACCAGCTGCTGGGGTTACTTGTGCCCCAGGGCAGCTTTAGTTTGGACATGCAATATATCACCATAGGACTACTTGATCAGAGTTGCAGTCTCAGGAAATATTTTCGGGACTATTCAATTTCCATTAGCAGTTTCTCCAGGATATATTAGGCACAAACTGGGTTTCCTTCAATATCAATCATTCATGTTTTCTCTTTCATCCTGTCTTTGCTAAAATGGGATTTTCATGGAGGCCATGAAATTGCAAAATTTAGCCTGTTCTTATGGCTGGTTTTATCATTTAGGCTCCTTTAATGTTGTTTTACAGCAGAGGCTGGATGAGGAACCTCTCTCCACCCTGGTGTTTGAGAACACCCAGTAATGCCCAGTATTTTGCCTTTCCATGCAGTGATTTCCTGCCCCTCTACTCCCATCTCTTTCTGCACACTTCAAGACTGCTTCTCCTTGGCCACGCTCTGGTAACGGGTAACTTTGCTCTATTCCCCAAGGACGCAAGTTGCTTACGCTTCCCCAGTGAGTGAGAGCAGTGGTTTCTCCAGGACCAAGGTTAAAAACTATTTATTTATGACTTTCACAGAGCCCTGTGATGCTACAAGCATACCAATGCCAGCTGTACCTCCTGAGGTCCCTTCCAAATTGAATTATCCTACAACATTACCACATTCATACATACAGATGCAAAGATGATGAGACCTGATGACACCTTCTCTCTGAAAAGGCTACAAATATTGCTTCTTTTTGCTTGTTGTGAAAAGGGAGAAAGAAAGATCTTTAAGAACTGCAATGTTCTCATGAGGGGCAGCTGGTGAGACCACCTGGTGACTCAGGCGAGCTGGAAGCTCTCTGAAGAGTGGACTTTGCGGACCCAAGGTACAAAAAGAATTAGAATAATCCCCAAAGCAATTCAAAGAATAACCAAAACCCACCAGTGCTTACAGTTCATGCATGTTCCAAGTCTTTTGTAACAGCAACCAGTTTAGTTAACAGTGTTCTTTGTCGCTTACTAATTATATGATTCTTCTTTTCTAAGTAAACTCCTGGAATTTCCTCCCTCTCATTTGTGAGGGTGCTTCTCAGGGCCAGCATTTCCCTCCATTTAGCTAAAACAAACAAGAGCTTTCTCTTTGAAAGTATTTCAGCATCATGAGATAAGTTTCCTTCCTCCTTTTAATAATTGCAGGGCTCCCCGGAGGAAAGTGTCAACAACATAATTTCCTCCCAAATCCAAGAGAGATACAATGTTCTTGTAGGTGGTGAGATTAGATTACAGTGAAATTAATTGCTGGTTTCAAGCTTTCATTCTTCAGGCTGCAGCCTCAGCTCTCATGGATGTGTTACTTCAGCTCACCTGTGATCTTTCCTACTTCTCTGCATTAGATGCCCATGGAGCACACAAAGGCTGCAACCCACAGTCCAAAGGCATAAAATCCACTAGTTAATATCTTTGCTGCACCTTAATTTTCTACCTATAGGGAGTGTTCACACGGACAGGGTACAAGGGAAGACAAAGGATCACAGGCTGCATCTTGACGAGCTTATCATGTTGTTTGAAACATGGTAAGAAAATCCCAGGTCATGGGGATGAAGGAAGCAGCAATGATGAGACTGCTTGGTCAGCTGCTGTACATCTCAAACCACTTCACTGAGATGACCCATTTGGACATTTTCTTTTATGAATAAATAAGCGAATGAATAAAATCCGCTAGCTCTGTCTGTTATTCACCCAAACCACAATAGGGTGGATTGATAGCTTGTAGACAGGGCTTTTGAGGAGATATGGAGAAAGTGTCCTTGCAGATTAATTCAAGGACAGCACTCTAAGGAGTCTGTTACCCATTTTTCAAGCGTTCCTATGTTTATTTACTGAAACAACAGGAGTAATATGACATCATAAATCTTTAAAAAATTGAAATAGTAGTGCCAGTCTTGAAAGATTAATAATAAGGAACGCCTTTTAGAGTGTGCTCATGGAAATGTAATATGAATGATTAGTGTTTTTGAACATTAGAATTACAGTGTATAATTGTAATGTTATAGCAGCTATATAGAAGTGAGTCATCCCTTAATGGAATACATTGTGAATTTAATTATTTACATGGAAAAATCAGGGCTGATATAGTCGCCGAATGATAGACCTACCGTTTCCTACATCCTGGAAGCGTTATGAAGGAGCAGCATTGCTATGCAGATACACTCAGTCCGCACTTGTTATTTAGTTTTAAATTCTACCCTAGAGCATATATGCTTTTGTGTCGCTTAGGCTCTCTCCCTGCAAGGCCTACCATAGGTGCCAAAATTCATCAAGTGAGGATTTTGCTTGCAGGAGAATGGGGCCTGTGTCAGAGGCTGAGGTCTGTTCTTTGGGCAGGGAGGGAGCTGTCTCCTGCTGGAGAACCCAGCAGCCATGCAGGGTGCTTTGCCCTGGATTTCTTCTGCAATGGTGGTTTCAAAACTATTTGGTGGAATCACTTCCAGCAAAAGCATGCTTTAGAATATGAAGATATGCTTGGGAGACACATTTCCCTAGAGTGGCTTCTGGGTATACATACAGTCACCCAGGAAAAAAACCAGGAGTTTTTTAGATGCTTTTATAATGCAGTAATATTAAAAGTACAGTTTTGGTCAAGAGCAAAACATCACTCCCCTGCACAAAAGGCAGGAGTGTGTAGATTCAGTATCTCTGTGTTTGTCATTCTCCCTGTAAGTATTTGCCACACACAGGGAGCACGTTGCAGGGCTTCTCAGCTGGCTTGGGATGCAGGCGGGAGCCTCTGGGCCTCCCAGCTCAGCCGAGGGGCTTTACTCGCTGGGCTGCGTTCACAGCCGCTGCACACGTCCAGAGGTTTCGTTTGCTCCCGTGAACAATTGATTTGATAGCAAAGGGAAAAAAGAAGGGGAATTTTTCAAATCCTCTCAGCCCCAGTTGAGGGACTCATTGTAAAACTATCAGACAGAACCCAGCAGAGTGGAAATCCCTGCTCCAATAAGCTCCAGCCCTGGAGGGTGAGGGATGCGGAGTTCAGGATGGAGGTGCGCTTGTGGGTGCCCTGCGCTCCCTTGCGCTTGGCTCTTGCCACTGTTACTGACCTGCAGTGTTACACATCATTAGTGTTAAAAAAAGAGCATCTAACCAAATTGAGCTGTAAGCAACTCAGACCTAAACTACAGACTTCTCTTTTTTGCTGGAAAAAGTTTGTAATTCACTAATTCAAAAAATCCCTGGTGCGTGATCCTGCACATGGGCGTCTGTCTTTTGCACGCAAGGAACTGTAAATGCACTGTACCAGAGCACATTTGTTAACACAGTTTATTGGCACACTTATTGGCAAAGCATACATAAAATACAGTTGTATTATATAACACACTGACTCACTGTGTCTTTACATGATGAGTTGAACATATTAATATGTAAATGAAAAAATTAGTTTCTTTTATAAAGTTTCACATAAATACACCAGAATTAAAAAAAAAAAAAAGTAAAACATAAAATGGATTGAGGGCTTTACAAAATTATTATACAAGAAATATACTATGAAAAGAAATAACAACAAAGCCAACTCAGATACAATAATAAAAACACAAAAGTTTTAGATTTATTAAGCTGCCCACAAAGTTAATGGATTACATGGCTTTAAAATATCTGGATTGACAGCAATTTTACAAAGCATAAACTCTCATAGGACTGGGTGTCTTTTTCCACATAAAAATATTTCTCATGTCTTTGATGAAAAAAAGACATTTCTTGTTTCAGCATTTTTAGTAACCGATGGAAAGAGTATCTAGTGGCATCAGCTAAACGTAAATTAAAAATGCTGGATCCTTGAAACGATTAACCGATGAAAGAAAAGTCAAAGAAAGAACAAAAGTTACTTTAAATTACTTTTCCTTAAAAGCTGATTTTTTCTGAAACAAGAAATTTCCGGTGCAAGTTGAAAAGCAGAAAATATATTACAATTGTAAAAAGTTTTACATAGTTACGTTAATGAGATCCTGAGCACTGATGACTTGTTAAAATATGGCCATTGTTGATGAGGAAAAAACCAACCCCTTCCAATAAAATGCATTGTCAGAAATTTGCCGTGAGATGCTATTTAATTTTCAATTATTTTAATTGAGGTCAGTGCCAGTATCGTGTTGTATGTGAACACTTTCCAAGAAACGTATATGGTAGCTTATACAAGAGTAGTCCCTAATTAAAAAAATTGGATAGCTTTAGTTTAGAAATAGATACTGTATCCGTTGAAAGATGTTTTCTTAAATGTTTCTGAAGAATGCTATGAAACAGTAATTAATAACCCACTGACATACATCGCAGTGGGTACTGCTGCAGAATAACCTATTGGGAAGCTTGTGGTGTGGGGTTTTCAGATTTAGTCTCCTGGTTAGCAGGAGGTTTGCTGTTCCATGGGCTGTTATTTCCCAGTGCAGGTGAATTGTTGAAATCTTCTTCATCATCCATGCCATTTGCTGCATCATACTGTGTATTCTCTAATCTAGTGATAAGCCTTTCATCTTCATCCCCAAATTCGCCTCCCATCAGAGTTGGTTCTCCTACCACCATCACATCCTGTGAACAGCACCCAATATTTGTTATATGGAAACCTTGAGAGAGAAAAAATCAACTTAAAAAAATCATGTTAGAGAACTTGCATCTCTTAACTTTGTGATATTTGAACAACAGAGTTAAAAGTTCCTGCATAGTAGGAACCAAAAGACAGGCTTACACTTTATCTCTAATTTAAAATGGAAAAACTGTAATACATCTCTCTAGCTGCATGCTCATGGCTCTGAATCTCAGAAACCCCAGAACTGAAAAGCAGGTAGACTGAAAAATGCATGATTTTAAGCAAATAAGCAGGCTATGAACCTGCCTTAAACTCCTGCTTGAAATATTTAACCTTTATCCAGTAATTCTTTCCTGAGCCATTATATTTGGAAAAGCACCAGGGTGCATCTCAATTGCAACTCGGCAATATGTGTATTTTATAAGTATTTTAAAAGAAACCACATTTCTTATCCTCAGACTTCTCAGATGTGGAGCACAGCACTCTAATAAAGATGGTAACTCTCTTAACCATAGCCAGCCGAGCCCTTTTACGCACCCAATATACTTGACATTCTGCTACTTAATTATGGTAATTAATTTAGGTAAAGTTTTCGATAAAAACAATGTTCACACTGATTTGACAATTTGCATAGCTAATTAAGTCATTAGCAAAAACCTGCTGATTGCCAACAAGCCCTGAATTTACCATCTGTTATTTCATGGTGCCTGTCACCTAACTCCATGTAGGCAACCCTGCCGCCAATCTGTGCAGTAAGAGGACCAATCTGTCCAGCTGGTACCGTAAAAGGAAGATGAAGAGTGCTAATTATAATTACACTGATGAAGCTAGTAGTCATCAAAAACTGAAGCATGCAAGAAAGAAAAAAATTCATCTAATCACTGCTTTAAGTACAAATTGTCCTTCCATGAAAACAAGTAAACCGCCTACTGTACTCCAGTGCATCACAGATTTGCTGCAAAAAACCTAACCAGCATGGGATAGAAAGGTGCAAACTTGAGATTGGAAAGCAAAGGTGCAAAGCCAGAGAGCTCGCCTGCTCTCTCTTCAGTGGAGAATCAGGCTGCTGTGCTAACCACTACAGAAATATGTGGGATGCATCTTTTGGTGCAGCTCAGGTGGCAGGGCATCAGCTAATGCTTGGTACAAGTGCAGCAACTCCAGATGTCTACCTTTGTACCTGCTGATTTAACAAGCCCTCCCAGGAATCCTAGGGAACAACAGATTCATGTTTTAAAGGATGTGTTCCTCCTTATGAATGTAAAAGCATTTGTAAAAGGAAACAGAAGACAAATGTTTGCATTCAGTAAGGTTTCTTTTTAATCAGGTATGTACTTCCTTCACCATAAAATAATACAAATTATTGCCTGCAGGTATTTACACTGTTTCTCCATATCCCTCAGCACAGGCTGACATGGTACAGAAGAATGTTTATATCACATTTTCAGCCTGTGCTATGTGAAAAATTTGAGTGGTTGGAAACTATTACATGATTTGTTCTTTGCACTGTCTATATTTTGTTACTGCATATATCCATAAAATATTTGGTTAAATAAAAATCACACACAGCTTTGCAACATCAAAGTTTAAAAGACAAAGGTGTTCATAACCAAAAGTTTATCCTAATGCACTTCATCCCTCTAAACAACAGACAATGTATGGTGTCGGACCTGACCCCGTTGTATTGCGAGAGCAGGAGTGACAAGAGAGACCTGGCAGAGGACAGCGAGTTGGGTTTGGCGTGCAGCGTGATACAGCAGGGGAAAGTGACCACAGTGACTGAAACACAGCATCACAGACCCAGGTGGCAACAGTTCCTCTTACTTCAATGCTTTTGAGCACGGACCTCAAGTTCTGCCCGTTGCCGTACCAGCAAGAGGTCGGCAACTTGGATGAGGCTTAAATAAGCGCATAAAAAATCACTACGGGGCTAGAATGGCTGGCTAGGGAGGCCACGTGAAAGAATGAAATATGTATTGGGAGGGGGAAACATGCTCAACAGCTGCAAGTGTCGAAAGGAAGAGGATTGCTATAGGCCAATCCGATGAGATGTAAACTAGGGTACTAAGATGACATTAAGTAAACAAAAATGTTACCCCCACTGCTAAGACAATATTCCTGTTACTGGGAACCGTGGATTAATGACCCCACTGGCACAGTGCTAGCTTTGCTGCTCAGGTCACCTAACACTGGGCTGGGAAAAACCTCAATCTGCAGCAGGAAACATTCGTGCATCAGCGGGGAGATGCTCAATGACCTTGTAAGCATTTCCATTTCTAATTTCTCAGATTCTCTGCAAATATTATTCCTGTAGGATAATGACACCCACTGAGAGGACAGTTTGCACTTGTTACTGAATATCTCTCTCTCTCTGGGAATTAAACTACAATTATATTGAAGTTAGTGGAGTTTTCCCTCATTCTATTTAAAAGAGAGACATCACAGCATTAGTTACAGGACATTTGAAAAAATAATATATGTATTTTTGACAATCTTGCCCCTTAATAGTTATGTCAGGCAAAAATAGTGCCTTAGGAAGCGCCCATGCTGGTTCCTCCCCAGAGAGGATTCTGCTCCTCAGACTGAAAGCTGAAGACCCCACCGAGTGCACCCCATTGAACCTCCACTCACTAGTTCCCGTGCAATGACCACCAACCTCTGAGGAGGACTGGAAGTGACTCCTTTTAGAGCCCCTCAATGCTTCTCCTTAAATTGGCCAGTGGGGGTCACTGCTGTTGAATGACACAAGGCTCCATCCCTCCCAGGGTTGAGGCTGCAGCTCTGGAGTGCTCCTAGCTCCTGCTCATGGAGTGAGAAGCAGAATCCAAGAATTAAACCCTAGTCTCTTGCACGGCAGCACACACTGCTATGGCCTAGTTATGGTAGCACATATTTGACTAGATTAGTTTAAAAAAGGTTTAGACTGTAGTCACTCAATCTTATTAATTTACTATGTGATTAGAAACAACATTTTTGGTCAAGGAATGTCTCATGACAGTAAAATATGGTTGCAGTGAAGAACTGTAAATAAAGCAGTGGATGTTTTACATTATGTGATAGAAATGTATTATTTAATAGTACAACCACAAAAGCAGCTTTCATGTATATCATACCTTTCACCCTGAAATAACCCTAATTGCCATCCAAACTTAAATTGATGCACATAAACTATACACAGAGATCACTTCATACACAACTCGAATGCAAGCACTTCTATTTAATAGACCAGTCATTTCTCAGGCTTAATCTTTTTTGTATCAAGCCTCAAAGTGTAGCTCTGCTATGCTCAGGTATGTAACTAACGTTTTTGCCTTGAGATTTTAAAAGTCATCCTGTGGCTAAACAATGTCTTTCTGGGAGGTAAAAAAGTGTGGCAGGCCATGTAAAATTCCCCATCCCTGTGCCTGCCATCTTTGCTGCTGTTAACACGCAGCCCTGCTGAGTGTTTTACAGTGATTAGTTCCTAGGTCAGGTGTCACAGTCCCCAGAAGTAGACAAACAGCGCTTCACGAGTCTGAGATAATTAAAAATGCCTGAAACTATCAAGTCTATTGTTCAAGCAAGCCTCATACTCCGAAGACTGAAAGTTGCACTAGTTTTAGCAGCCAGCATACCTCTAAGTGCTAAGTCAAAAGAAGAAGGGTACCTCCTCCTGCCTTCCTTCCTTCTTACAGAATTGTGTTACTGGTGATTATTTTAATAATTGACTTCTTAGTTCCTTGCCACAAAATTTATTAATGACTGAGAGCTCCCATTGCTGCCCATACCCATTATGGTAGTCACTGACTCCAAGACAAAAACATTGGACTGACAATGGTGTTGAAATGATCTACAGAAACGAAACTGACATTTTAATTAGGTTTCAGAGTAAACACTTTCTAGAGGAAAATGGTTATCTTTCACATCTCATCATAATCTTTTCTGTTAACTTGACATTTCTGGTCTGAAATTCTGGAATTTTTTTCCTGAAGCACAACAACTAGAAACCAGTTTGTTCACCCTCATCTCCTTACAGCTAAATCTTAGATTCTGAACTGCAGAGGTCTGAGACATGGGATAAATTCTGACACTAATCTTCTGGCCCCGGAACTGTAGCTCTGGTACTACAACATTCATTACAAACCACCCAAACCTACCCCGTTTCTGAAATGCATAGAGGATTGTATTGCTCCCTTCCACATTAGCAGGTTTATTTATGGATTTGGCTTTTGAGGAGCTTATAGAGAACTACAGAGAGGAGGAGAGATTATTGAGGTATGTAACTTGCTTAAAAAATGTAAGGAGGCTCTAATTAAGACTCTGGATGTAACAAAGAACATTTGATTTACTCAGTGGCATGTAGTGATGCTTTATTCTTTCCAACATAAATGATACTTCACTGGGTTCAAGGTTACAGTATTACACTCAACAGGATCTTTATTAGTTAATGAAGGAAAAATCCAACTATTAATTTCTATGGTGATGACTGGGAGCAGCCTAGCACAATTATTTTTTGAGCTTGTGAGAGCTGTGCATCATTGTCACATTTCCAAATTCAAACAGATGAAAATGGATCAATATGTGCACTGCCTGTATTAAACTTAGACGAAAGTTATATTTACGTGATATGGCTGTATGGACCCCTTCTGATGATCTTGCATAGACCTGTAATCCACAGACCACAGTGTACAGGTCACTGCTCTACATACAAGGGCCTGGGCTTGCAAGAAAGTTTTATTTGAAACAGAAGAATATGAAAAATGCAAAGAAATCAGATGTCATCCTGTAAAGAAGCTTGAAAACTGAGTAAGACTTGTGAAAACACTGCAGCTAGCTTCATATATTAGAGGAAATCAGTAATGTGTACATGATAAGGCAATGACACACCCAAATAACACAACTAATTTCTTTGAAACCATAAGAAAACTAACATTACAAAGACAAGTTTTCTATGAACCTTGCTGAAGGAATCTTGCCCATCTTTGCTCTTTATTTAGAGGAAGGAGGAAATTGGTAAAACTTCTGGTGAGAAAAATATTTTTGCATTTGTGCTACTGGAGTGATTTCAGTGGCACTTGGTTCTGCTTCCAACACACCACAACTGTTACCTCAGCACCTACAGGACTCAGGTCAAAAACGTCACTGCACAAGTAATAGGCCAATCTAGGCATGAGCTGTGCAGTGCAGTCATGTGTAGCACACTGGCTAACTACATTTGTTTTAAGAATGTAGAAAATATGTACTATGTAGGAAAGGTGTTAAACAAGAGACTTGGGGAGGAAGAGTCATATTGGCAAGAGGGAATGCAGAAGGTCTACAACCAATAGCATGAGAACTAGCAGACTCATGGAAACCACATTATAAGGGAAAATGAGTGTAACAGAGTGCAAGTGACTGTCACAAGGGCAAAACTTCGTATTTTATTTAGCAGAGTTGCGAAAGTATAAAAAATAGTTAAAGATTTGAGGACAGTCTGAGACTGACCCTTTTCAAATTATTGATAAGAGGGAAGAGGCATACCCAGCCACTGGCAGAATCCCTTGAGATGCTTTTGAAGACTGTGTTATTCAAGATGTAATAGAATGTGTCAACACAGTAAAATTGCTAATAGATTTAAGGCAACACAAAGGGCAGAAATGATACTGATTGATTAGGCTTCAGCAATCGAACTTCAGGGTGCAGTGCCAACCTGACCCATGCACGGAAATACAGCCACATCATTTCACTTTCTGGGCTTGGCTCTGTATGGTCAGCACTGTCCCTGCCTGAAGAACTGATCAGAAAACATGTGGGTAGAGGAAATGGCACAGAATGTGTATGTGACAGAAAACCTTCCATCTCATTGATCAAGTTTTCCCCATGTATTTATCTGAAGATCTGGAAGTGGCTATGGGGAAAAATGACAAATCTGTTTGAAGTTTCAAGCTTTGACATAGCTGATGGCATCCCAGATGCTTTCCAGTCATTGTCCTGAACATGGAAAATTTGCCTCTGCAGACAGGAAGACCTCATTAAAGAAACAGAAGTTAATGGTGTGGGTGAGAAGTTTGGATGAGGGATATGGTAAGTTCACACATTTGCCGGAGTGTTCACAGCATTACGGTAGGAGCAAAACTGAATAATAACTGATGTCCTAAACCAAGAAACATTACATGGAATAGAGGCTAAGAAAACATTCTCTAACCAGGTTTAATTTCCTGTCAAAGACAAACAACTTAGGAACATAGAAGTGACAGGAAATTAGGAGTTAGATTCTATTATAGTGGAGATTGTCTTTGCAGACTGGGAAGACAACACTGGAGAAGAAGAGAAAGCTGAAGCACATGACTTCATATTAATGCAGGTTTGGTATGGACATGAACTCATTGTTG
This sequence comes from Mesitornis unicolor, assembly GCF_000695765.1. Classification (NCBI taxonomy): domain Eukaryota; kingdom Metazoa; phylum Chordata; class Aves; order Mesitornithiformes; family Mesitornithidae; genus Mesitornis; species Mesitornis unicolor. Next base: position 68,308 of record NW_010189103.1, on the reverse strand, counting down.
GGGTTCTCCAGAGAGTACGATGGGAAAAATGGAAATGAAACCAGCTCTGCTTATGTGAGTCATCTGGACAGAAGATGCAGTGATTTCATTCCTCTTCTATAATAATGAGGGGAAAAATGCTTTTAATACTGAGAATGGATTATTTCAGTAGTTTTGTTTTCTACTGTGCAGCAAAGTCTCATTCACAGAAAGCTCTGTGGCCAAATGAAGATTATAGTTAGTTGAAAACTGTCAAATTGTGTTTGAGGATGTCTTATCTTCTATCACATATAAGGGTGTCCAGGACACCCAAGAAATCAAACATTAACTACAGACTGATTCACTTTAAGGTAAAGTTAAGAGAAAGAAATAGAAAGCAAGTTACTGCTACCTGCAGCTAACTTTTGAAAGGAGTGGCATGCCTGTAATAAGACCCACGTCAAAGAATACATGATTTTGAAGAAACATTGTAACATCTCTCTATTTAACTGAAAAGTGTTGAGTAGTTTTACACCAAAATATCCTACTGCTATAATTATTTTGAGTTCTGTGTACTCTACAGGGTGGCCCAACCATCAATTCCATCTGGTTTGCTATCTCTGCTGTGGGGAAGATGGGAAGAGCTGTTAGTATGTCAAACCAAACAGCTAAGCATCTTCCACTGTGCAGAGGGAAAGAAGAGTCCTAAAAACAGAACCTGATCCTCCATACAAAAGAGTTTGGACCATCTTGCTACCTTGGTACAGAACTCAAAAAATGAAAAATATTAACTATGCAGCACCCTGACAATCAATGAAGACTAAAAATCCCAACCATGATAAACTTGATCATTATGTCTCAGATGCTCAACTATTATCTCCATCAGGAAGAGTAGCCTTGACTGCTTCATCTGTCAGGAGTACCCTCTCAGCACCTGAAGTCGGCTTGAATATCAGTGGGAGTGACAGGTAACTATCAGAGAGCTCAATTATACTCAGACATATGAGTACACATGGCTACCATTGAAACTAACAGAAGTCATCTGTCAAGGGATGAACAGGCTGAAGAGAGGCAGGGGGTCAGCTTATGGTCCTACTGAACTGAACTTGGGGCAGGGATAAAGTGATTTTACTGTCTTTAAAACTTGGAGACAGCAGGGAACTAGCTGGTTGCTCAGTTTTGCACCAAATTGCTGTTTTTTCTTAAATATGGTTGATTATTGATCCAAGGGGTTTTCTGGCAGCCAAAGTCAGTGAGGCATAGTGGTCCCACTCACCAGGGGATCAGGTAGCTGGCTTTCTGACTGCTTCGTGCTGCCAGAAAAAAACAACCCAGAGAT